>NC_056743.1:1740593029-1740671948 GCF_019279795.1 Protopterus annectens | reverse complement strand
AAATAAGCAAGGCCAGAGGATAACTCCTCACATAAATACTGTAGAACTAAAGAAGCACTAGCCATAAAAGGGTCCTGGTTCTTGTCTTGGCACCAGCTAGAAAACCTTTTACATTTGCTAATATACAACCTCCTAGCAGCAGCTATTCTTTGCCTCATTGAATACCTGTTGCATGTCCTCAGAAAATAGGTATGTAAAAGGTTTTAAGACCATCATCAAAGCAGTCAGTTGCAGATGTTTCAAGTTGGGATGTATCAAACACACCACAGAGTCTTGTGTGAGTAGCTCCAGTTGGTGAAGAAGCTTGTGGTAACTAACTGGTCACTTCCAAAAGAAGAGAGAACCCCTGTTGTCTGGGCTAGAACAGAGTTTCCACAATGACTATGGAAAGTCCTACTTAGTCTTCAGAATGACCCTGGATATTAGTGAAATGAGTGGAAACGTACACAGAAGTATTTCTTTCCAAGGAAAACAGAAGGCATCTGTTTTCCAGGCCTTTTTGCATGGACTCCTTGAGCAGAATTTTGTTAAATGACAGATCTTTTTGTCTCCGGTAAGAACTATCTGAGGTGCTCCTCACAGCTAGATTAATTCTTGGAAGACCCCCTGATTCAGTTTCCATTCATGAAGGTCTGCCCTGGTCCTGCTCTGCTTGACTTGACACAATTTGCTCTGATGGAATGTAAGATACCTGTACTGTAAGACTCTACGGAAATGCTACAGCCTAGGCTACCTGGCTAGCATGCACAGAGGGTAAGATCTGGGTCAGCCTGTTTACTTATGTACCACATTATTGTAGTCTTGTCTGTATTCACTTGTAATGGTTCTGGGGTCCATATAAGATTAGGAGAGTTGAGATCATTTATGCCTGCCAATCTCTTTCACATTTGTGTTTTTGGACTTTTTTTGTTCCAAAGAACCTGCACTTTTAACTACATAGACAGTGATCCCAAAGCACAGTCAGAGGCATATACTGTTACATACTGCGCTGAAGCTGGAAGGGAAAATGGGAGACCTGGATTTGGATAAAATGTATATCTCCACCAAAGAATCTCCCTTCTCACAAATCCCAACACAGGAATCTGAAATGCCAGTGGATGTTAATGCTGGGACCATACTGATGAATTAGACTATAACAATCTTTATGAAGCTGTTGTTTTACACACGTCTCTCCAGCAATGATCTTGATGCATTTTTTTCCCTTTAAACTAGTGACTATTACTGTATTATTTCTCTGTTTTACTAGTTGTGTCTGCTATGTATGTACATACTACTTTAATTAGGACTCACTGCATTTTGCATGTAATTTTTCTTTGCAAGCTTTGTATTATTTTTATTACATGTTTTTGAAGTGTGTGGAGTTTTTCTCCCCAGGCCTCCACTGAAAATGGACCTGTGTCCAGTGGACTATCCCGGTTAACAAATGTAAAATAAATACATAAAATTTTAGGTACCACTAAATTTCTGTCATGTGGAGTCTTGCTAGAAGACTCATATAAGTCATGAATCCTGGTATTCTGAGAAATCCCCTTGCTGAGAACTTTGACAAGAAAATCTCAGGAATATATCTAGGTATAGTAATAGCTTTTCCTGTGGAAGAAAAACTGTTTTAACTGAGGTATCTAGGAGCTACCCCAGGAAAACAATAATGTGAGGAGTCAAACAAGAATTTTAAATGTTCTCCTGAAACCTCAGTCTGTGCAGGAGATCTCTCACTCAAGTGAAATACCTGAGAGTTTGAAAAAAGAATCTTCAAAGATAAGCAAGTTGCCTAAATAAGGAAAATGTGAATATACTGCAGCATGCAGTAGGCTATCACTGGAGCTAGAGACTTTGTGAATACCCTTGGAGCAGTTGATAACCCAAAGGGTGAAAGTGTGAACCAGACACAGAAACATCTAAACTCTGGTGCTAGGTGCTAGAGTAATGTGATAAGCATATTTTTAATCTAGGGTCACCAAAAAATTAAGATAAGGATGACATGTAAAAAGCTGTAAAGAGAACAGCTCAAATGATGTAGTGGTAGCTCTGACTATGGCGTACAAGGCCCCTGGGTTCAAGCCCTGGCACGGCTGGTAATTTAGAAAATTCACCCTGGGGATAACTCCAGTGGTTCTACTCAATAGAGGCACTGGGAACTAAAGTCGTGTGGCACGATGTCAGGGTAATCCTATGGCAAGGCTAGTAAAGGCCCCAGGGCCATTAGCCTAGTACACACCTATTACAATCTGAACTTTGGAAATGTCACAAACTGGTTTAAAAAGGAAAGATCTAGGACTAGTCTCCATGAAGCTTCTTTCTTTGGCAATAGAAACATTGCTGAAGGTGGGACAACTATCACCCCCAAGTTAGCAAATGCTGAATGACGGGGAGGGAAAAGAGAAGTTTAATCTGGTGAATGAAGAGAAATCCCCTAAAAAGGAGGGAGAGATTTTCACTGACTTCTACATTCCTGATGAATCACCCTTATAACTTATTTGCTTGAGAATATCTGTTGCCACAGAGGGAATTTTTAGAAGAATTGACAGTTTGGTGGGAAATGCAGGGGGTGTGGGTGGGAGGGTTTGGGGGTGGGGGATTTCTAAAGACAGTCATCCAGATCTGTTAAACTGTCCTTTATTCTGGGGGTACAGGTGGCATTAAACCCTTGGACAAACTTGGAGAAGGCAGGCAGAAAAATCTGAAAAACTCTGCATCAGCTTTTCTCTCTAATTATGCTTTTTAGAACCTCTGCAGCAGATGGTCCAAAGACTACATCTCTGTCTAAGGCAGAATTCAAAATTTTAGCTTTAATATCCACATCAGTGTTTTATGAATGCAACCAAGCAACCCCCCTCCCAACAGTTACAGTAGTAGCACATCTGGAAATGACATCAGCTGAATCATACCACTGCATGGTCACCTGATAGACAGAAGCAATAAGGATACACAAAATGGCATCAGCTGAACCATACCATTGTGGAGCCGCATGGGAGACTGAAGCAATAAGGATGCACAAAGTGGCATCAGCTGAATCATGCCACTGTGGAGTCAAGTGGGAGACAGAAGCAATAAGGATACACAAAGTGGCATCTGCTGAATCATACCACTGTGGAGTCATGTGGGAGAGAGAAGCAATAAGGATACACAAAGTGGCATCTAATGAATCATACGACTTTGTAGCCACCTGAGAGACAGAAACAATACGAATACACAAAGATGATTTTTTTCCTCAAATGAAGGAAGAATGCCTCACTGTTCCTCATATTCCTAAAGGAGGCAAGCATAAACTAACATATGAGCTTATCAGCTGAGAAAGTACAATTAGGTAAGCTGCAGTTACACACAACAGTGGATGTTCAAAATTCTTCACTGCTACAACAGCCTGTGGGTGTATCCTGCCAAGGGTACAGAAACTGGACAACTTCCAAAAACTTTCACCCCCTCCCGCACAGACACTGTGCTTACCTACAGACTAAGCCCTTTTGGAGGAAAAACATAAGCAACCATAGCGACTGAAAATCTTCAGTATTTTCTTGGCCCTAATCAACAAATGGTAATTATTCCTGAAATTAAAGATATAAACAACATACACACTAGAGCTATATACATCAAGGGTGGTGGTGGATGGGTATGGCTATTGCAGCGAAGAACTCAAACACCTACAGTTATGGGTAACTTACACAACTGTACTATGTACATTATTCTCAATGCTGCAGTAGCCTATGGGTAAGTGCCCATATGAGAATCCAGCACAAGAGGAGGGAAGATAAGGGTCTAGGAGAGCATGAAGAAAAGCCTGTTCTGGACCTGGAAAAAGAATCAGGTTTGTAGTGCTTTACAAACGTAAGACTAGAGGAACAAGTTGCTGCTTCTGAAATGCTTCTGGAGTCTGCCCCTTTTCAGTATGCTATAGTAAAAGCTAAGGCTCTAGTGGAATGTGGTTTAACACTGCCTGGAATAGTTTTGCCACCGTGAGAGCACCAAAACAATAGCAGACGACAATCATCTAAAAATGGTCTGCTTAGACACAGGCTGCCCTTTCTTAGTCTCAGAATAAGAAATAAATAGTTGGTCAGGCTTCCTGAAAGAGTTAGTTCTGTCAAAATAGATACCAAGTTGTCTATGCACATTCAGAGTATGAATATTCTTTTCTACCTGGATTTTAGGATCTGGACAGAAAACAGGAACACTGATGGCTTAATTCAATGTGAACTCTGAAATAACTTTAGGTATAAATGAAGGGTTTGTGGATGAGTGATCCTATCCCTACAGAATACCAGATAGGGTTCTCACACCATGAGGGTCTGCAACTCAAATACTTTTCTTGAAGATGTCAGAGCAATGGAAATAGCAGCAATGAACCTCAAATTATCCAGAGAGACATGCTTAAAGGACGACAGTTTCTCCAGTAACAAACTGAGATCCCAAGGAGGAGGAACATCTCAGGTGTAAAACACCTTTCAGAAACTGTTTCACTATAAACAGAGTGGAAAGAGATGGTTCCATGGACAAGCATGCTGAAACGTCTGCAAGATGAACTTTTATACAGGAATAAAAGAGGCCAGAGGATAGTAACTTGTGCAAATATGAGCACCAGTGGTACAAAACCCCTGATCTAGCCCTGGCAATGGTTAGGCACCAACTAGAAAATCTCTTCTACTTTCCAATATATGACTTTCTAGTAGCAGGCTTTCTTGCCTCCTTCAGTACCTGCTGCACACCCTCATGAAAAATGTCCCTAAAAGGTATCAAAACTGAATCATATGGGCAGTGTCAAAGCTGTTTAAAGTCGAGGTGTATCAAATTCCTTGTCTCGTGTGAGTAGGTCCAGACTGTGAAGAAGCTTGTGTCAACTGCCATTGGCCAATTCCAAAAGAAGGAAGAAAGTATTGTGTAAAATCTTACCATAACTTTAGATGTCCTTCTCTTGTATATGCTGCTATATTCATAACACAAGGGAGTCCACCTCTGATGACTCTCATACGTCTGGTCATTTTACAAAAGACAGATGCTACTGCTAGGGTGCATGTGATGTCCCGTGACTCTCTCTGTGGACATCAGTCGTAGACAGACGTCGAGTACAAAACAGACATCAGCATGCATCTTCCTCAGAACTGAATGTCACCGGAATCGGCGACTACAGAGTGGGTATCCAGGAGTCAGGTAAGTGCAAGGGGGAAGACAGGGTGGGAAGCTATACAGCAGCATATAGAAGAGAAGGACATCTAAAGTTATGGTAAGTTCTTACACAACAATACTATGCCCTTCTATTTACATGCTGCTGTATTCATAACAAAAGGGAGAGTGCAAAAACTCCTGCATTAATAGGGTAGAGGAACAGAGAAGAGGCTCTCAGTAAAAATCTACCCAAACAGCAGAGACCTCCAAGGCAGAAACACACTTGACCACCACAACACAATACTAATCACGAGATACATAACTCTCTTAAACAGTGTGCCACTCAACCAAAGCCCTTAAGGCAAAACAGCATGTGCAACAAACTAGTCATAGGTGACTCGATAGTGAGGCACACTGATGTCCCACTCACTAGGTTAAATAAAGAGAAAGTAACAGTCAGCTGCCTGTCAGGTGACAGGATCCACCATATAACGCACATGCACTCAGGTCCCTGAACAACAGGTACAAATATGACTCTGTCATTGTACATGTCGGTGTGAATGACCTGAGACGTACCTCCCTGGACTACATGAAACGAGACTTGGAGGAGCTCTCGGATTATGTAGCCGAGGCGGGTACGACCCTAGCCCTGAGCAGCATCCTACCATCACCCAGAATGATACCATAGTACAAGCAGAAAATGACTGATTTCAACAACTGGCTATGTTTCTGGTGTCATTCTAAGGGGATCCAGCATCTGTCTGCCTGGGATGACATGACTGATAGACCTCGATGTTTTGCCAGATATGGCCTGCATCTGTCACCCCTGGGCTTCCGGATAACAGCCAAAGCTCTTGCCACCCTTATAGTGCCTCTTTTAGGCGGTGTTCCAAAGACCAAATTACCACCATAACAGCTACAAAGTAATGCAATCTGAGGGTCATGCTGCTCAACGCTAGAAGTCTAAGTCTCAAAATGCACTCACTCGAAGCACTCCTTAAAATGGAGAACATTGACATTTGTGCTATAACAGAAACCTGGTTCAAGACAGCAGAAAGCACCCCTGCACTATCAGGCTATAGCTCATTCCACGCCTTTCGGCCCCAGAACTTGGACCGAAGCACCAAAGGTGGTGGTGGTGTTTCCATATTCATAAAGGATGTGCACACCTCCACACTGGTAGCCCAACATAATGCATCAGAGATACTTCAGGTGCAGCTAACATTGGGTAAGACAGCGATTCAGGTCATAGCCTGTTATAGGTCCCCAACCATGTCCCAAGACACTCACTGCACATTCCTAAGCACTCTGGAGAATATTAGGGTCCAACTTAACAAACACATACTGGGCGACTTCAACTTCCCCTCCATTAACTGGGAAAACTACTCATGTACCAATACACTTGCCCAACGTTTCCTAGAATTCATTCATTCCAATGCCCTGGACCACCTCGTTCTTATCCCCACTAGAGGTAGCAACATCCTACCTGGTCATTACTAACATGGGCGACCGTTGCTCTACACCAATAGTCAGCTCCTCCCTGGTTAGACCCGACCATAAACTAATCACCTTGGAAATCCACATCCCGCCCACCCTCCCACAAAGGTAACCACCATGAAAAACTTCTCCAAAGCTAGCTTTGCGCTCCTAAGAACATAGGTGGCTAACTTCACGGCACCTATGCAAATGGAGAATAGTTGCATGACCACTGAATCGAACACGTACACAAATGCATGGATCTCGCCATACCCAATAGAACCAAGATGGTCTCCTCCAAAAAAAGGAAGCCAATCTGGTGGTCCCCTGCCATAAACAAACTCTGCAACACGAGGAACCTGATGCGGAATAAGGTGAAGTCTCAAGACTGGAAAAAAACTCCCTTATCAGCCTCACCAAAAAGTTGAGATCCCTCATCAAATCCTCTAAAGCTAGCTAGGAAAACAATTGCAGCAGATAGTAAAGACAACCACAACGCCTTCTATAGCTATATAAAGAACCTCCACGGCAATAGCCATATTTGCTCTGAGCTACCGCACAATGGTACCTCCTATACTGAGCCAACAGATATTGCCAATATACTGGCTGACAGATTCAGTGCCACCCCCCCCCCCCCCCAAGAACCAATCACAATGCCAGTAGATTGCCAGGTACCCAGTATTTCTGCTGCACAGGTTAAAACAGCACTGTCCAAGGCCAAGAATACAGCTTCTATGGGACTTGACAATATCCCTGGCTGTGTTCTACATGAACTAGAAAGTGAACTGCCACCTCACCTGTGTGCCCTGTTCAATCACAGCCTCACCTCAGGCTTTGTCCCTACCGAATGACGCACTGCTATAGTCATCCCTGTCCACAAAGGAGGAGCGAGTACAGACCCTGGGAACTATCACCCTATTAGCCTGACAAGTCTGATATGCAAAGCTATGGAACACATCATCATGGACCTAATAAACAAGGATATAGGGAATCTCCAAACTTTGTATCCCACACAGTTTGGTTTTCTGAAGGGTAGAGCATGCCTGCTCAACTTGGTCGACTCCTTTGAGTCAGTCACCAGAGCTGTGGATGAAGGCAAGGTGGTTCATACAGTCTACCTTGATCTGGCCAAGGCCTTTGATACCATTCTCCACTCAGGAATCACAGAAGAACTCACTAAGGTAGGCATCAACCCCTATATCACTACGTGGGTTGCAAACTGGCTCACAGATAGAACCCATAGTGTGAAAGTAGTTGACTCCAAGTCAGACTGCCGACCAGTCACGAGTGGAGTCCCACAGGGATCGGTCCTGGGTCCTCTCCTGTTTGGTATCTACTACTCAGAAGTCCAGTCCAACACGAAGAGACTCAGGCTGACAAAGTTCGCACACGATTGCAAGTTGGGAGTCATTAAGTCCCCAAGTGATGGTGACATCCTACAGAAAGGCCTCAATGAGACCAAAAACTGGTGTCAGAACAATGGTCTTGAGCTCAATGCCAAAAAATGTATCATCCCCTTTTAGGAAAAACCCAGTTCCCATGAACTACCGCATAGATGGTAGTCCACTGAACACAGACGGTATTATAAGAGATCTGGGAACACAGGTTGACAGCAACCTCTCTTTTGACCACCACGCTGCCACGGTGGTCAGAAAGTCCTTCTATGTGGCACATCTCATTACTAAGGGTTTTGCATCCAGGAAGAGAGGTCATTGTCTCCCTCTAATCTTCCCTCATTAGGCCAATCATCAAGTTATAATGCCCCATTTGGCATGTACCTCACTAGACAGATGAAAACGCTTAGTGTGTAACGGAACAGCGTTAATGGTGTAATTCGTTTTCTTTGTTACCAGTATCCAATAAACTTTTGAGTGAGACCTGCATCTTCGTTTCCGTGATTTCTGTATTTTTGGTTTATTGGTTTCTTGTGGAATCCACTTATTTTTGGTCACTAGACACCTGCAACAACTGGAGAGGCCACAAAAGTACCTCACAAAGAGGATCCTAGACCTTCAAACACTTGTCCTGTACGGACAGAGTCAAAAAAAACTCCAACTATTCTTTGTCTCATACTGCCTACTTAGAGGTGATCTCTGCTGACCCAGCTCTGTTAGAAATGCTGCATCTAAAAAAATCCCAATCCCTCCGCACCACACGTTCCAGATACCAAAACCTCATTTCCACAATCAACAGAACGTGCTGGAGGGACAGGTTCATAACCCAGTGACTGCCCATGCTATGGAATAGACTTCCCATACATGTCAAACAGAGCACCTCACTGGCCCTCTTCAAGAGGAATCTTGATGAGTGGATGGGAAATAGAAAATTCACCCCGGGGATCACTCCAGTCCCTCTACTCAACAGAGGCACTGGAAACTAAGGTCGGGTGGCACAATGCCACAGTAATCCTATGGGCTAGGCTTGTAAAAGCTCCAGGGCCATTAGCCTAGTACACACCTATGAACCTATTTTCCACAAACCCATGAAGGATGGCTCTGGCAAATCCCGCCCTGGCTCTAGACACAATGTCCAACTTGTAGTGCTTGGTAAAGGTATGGAAAGAGGACCATGTAGCTGCTTCTAAAATGACAGCTGTACCCAGACCTTTGAAAAAGGCTCCAGAGGAGGACACTGCACTAGTAGAGTGCACTTTCACTGGGTTCATAGATAAGTACTAATCTAACTGCCCTTGCGAGCCATTCTAAGCCTAGCCAATTATCCCTTGTGAGACTCAAACCCTGCACCTTCTGTTTGTAAGGCAATCACCTTAACCATTAGGCCACCCTCCCAATCCCAGGGAAGGGAAGGCTTCTGCTATGGGCAGTATAGTAAAAGGTGATTATTTTGTATATCCAAGAGAATATGGTTTGCTTGGAAACAGGGTGTCCCAGGGCTCTTGGGTGGTAAGACACAAAAAGCCTGTCTTATTTCTGGGATGGGTTTAGTCTTGGCCAGATAGTATCCAAGTTGCCTGTGAAGGTTTTTGGGTGAAGTAAATAATGTGGGTAGACTGATGGCTTGATTCAATGACAGCTTATTGACTACTTTGGGCATAAAGGTAGAATTGGTGCGTAAACACACCCTGTCCTTGTAGACAACTGTAAAAGGATGGGAAGCCATAAAGGCTTGTAGTTCTGAGACTCTTCTGGCTGAAGTAATGGCTACCAAGAGTAAGGTTTTCCATGTACAATGTTGGAGAGAACAGTCTTTGGCTGGCTCGAAGGATGGTAGTGTCAATTTTTCCGAACACAGTTAAGATCCCAAGGAGGCAGAATAGGCTTCCTTAGAGGTCTGAGGTGCAGAATCCATTTTAAGAAAAGTTTAACTTCTAGCCCAGAAGCCAAAAGAGGAGTGAGAGGAAGGCATGCTAAGATGGCATACAGGTGGGTCTTGACGGAGAAGTAAGATAGTCCAGACTTCATCAATTCACACAGGTAAGACAGGACCACTGGAGGTTCCACTACCAGTGGTTGTAAGTGGTGTTTTAGACACCAGGCAGAGAATTGCTTTCACTTTGAAAGGTATGATTTTCTGGTATTTGGTTTTCTGGCCTCCAGCAAAACCTGAAGCACGTCCTCTGAGCAAAGGTGTCTGAAGGGAATCAATGCCCTATCACCCATAGTGTAAGGTTCAGAGTGGGCAGTTGTGGGCATATAAGCATCCCCCTCTCCTGTGTGAGCAGGTCCATCCATTGGGGTAACTTGTGGTGACTGCTCTTGGCTAGATGTAGTAGTAGTCGGGGGAACCATTGCTGCCTTGGCCAACAAGGAGTCACCAACAAGATTTGAGGTTGTTCTTTCTGAATTTTCAGCAGAAATTTTTGTATGAGAAAGAAGGGGGGATGCATAAGCATACATCCCCTTCCAAGGGAATGAGAGAGCATCTACCCTCCATGCTATGGGTGTGGTACCCTGGAGCAGAAGGATGGAAGCTGTCTGCTCATGGGGGAGGCAAACAGTTCCACAGCTGGAATACCCCACTGATGGACTACGTCCAAAAACACATCCCTGTTTAGCATCCATTTGTGAGATAGAGTCATGGTCCTGCTTAGAGTATCGGCCATCACATTGTGTGCTGAGGGAATGTAGACAGCTTTGATGTTGACTTGTCTGTCTAGGGCAATTTCCCAAGCCTGCAGGGCTAACCTGCACAGGAGGTAGGACCTTGCCCCCCCGTTTGTTGATGCATCACAGCATGGTGGCATTGTCTGTGTACCGCCTCAGCGTGCCTGGAAGTAGATGATGCTTGAAAATTTGTAGGGCTAATATCAGGGCTTTCACTTCCTTGATACTGATGTGTTCTTTTTGTTGGGTGAGGGTCCATGTGTTTCTCACTCTCCATTCTCCCAAGGTTGCTCCCCAACCTGTGTCTGAGGCATCTGTGAAGAGATCTTGTTTGGGGGGCAGGTGCAGGCCTGGGTTGGCATTTATCTGATCTATCCACCACTTTAATTCCCTGGAAAGGCATGGGAGCATTGGAATCATGAATTCCAGGGGATGCAGGTGTTGTTTCCAGACTTTTCTCAAGTACCACTGGAACTTTCTCATGTGAAGTTTTGTCAGGGGAACTATTGGGATGGTGGAAGCCATGAATACCAGGAGCCTGAGGAACTCCCTGGGTGACATGGCGTTTAGAGGGAGTAATTCCTTGAAGTAAGTAGTAAGGAACAATATTTTTTCTGGGGGAAGACAGGCCATAATTTTTTCTGTTAGGATCCTGCACCCCAGGAACACATGATCCTGAGAGGGAATCAGGGATTATTTTTTTTGAGATTTGTAGTGAATCCCAGACTTCTCAAGAGGGAAATGTTGAAGTCTAGATGTTGTACAACCATAGCAACTGACTGGGCCTGGATCAGGATATTGTCTAGGTAGGGGAAGAGTTGGAATCCCTCTGTTCTGGCAAAGGCCATTACTGGTGCCAGGCATTTTGTAAACACTCAGTGCCATAGAGAGACCAAATGGCACAGCACAGAACTGACAGTGTGCAGAACCTACTGAGAAGCGGAAGAATTTCCTGAAGAGCGGATGCACTGGAATCTGTAAGTATGCGTCTTTTATATCTAAGGATACTACAAAGGCCTAGGGTAGGATCAGGGGGAGCAGGGTAGGAAGAGTGAGCATGAGAAAGGAGAGAACTTGAAGGAAGGTATCGAGATGGGACAGGTCCAGGATTGGTCTCCATGTACCATCTTTCCTGTGAACTAGGAACATCCTGGAGTAAAATCCCTTTCCTCTTGCAAGTGCAGGGACTTTTTGAATGGCTCCTTGATCCAGGAGCTCCTGAATAACTGAGGGGAAGGAAGTCAGCTATTCTCGAGGGGGTTGGGGAATGCCTTTGGAAGTAGATTTGGTCTCCAAACTCAAAGTATTCCTGTTTTATTATAGAGAGGACCCAAGAGTCCTGGATAACCTGATTCCAAGCTGGTAGGGAGAGGGAGGGATACATGGAAAGTGGGGTACTTGGATCCAGTGCCTGGTATCTGCAGGCTACAAGGCTTACCCTGAAAGGGCTGTTTGGTAGCAGGAGTAGAGGGAGCAGATCTGGCTGAGGACTGTTTCCTGGAGTCCCTCTTGCTTTTGGCTGGCAACTGTTTGGCAGGCCTTCTCAGAAAGGACATTTTGGTAGGGTAGTGTCTTTGGAGGTGTGGTATGAAGAGACAAATTTGTCTCAGATCCTGTAACTCCTTGCCCTTCACCTGAAGGGCCTTAAAAAGGTCAGCAGCCGCTGAACCAAACAAATCTTTATTGACTAGGGGTGCAGCCAAGAGTTTAGACTTAATGTCATTAGGAAGAGGCTGCAACCTAAGCCAGAAGTATCTCCTAATGACAGACTCTGAAGCAGCAGCCCTAGATGAAACCTCTACTACATCCTAACTGCACTTAATAGAGTGCTTGGTCACCTGAGTGCAGGAGTTTAACTGGATAGCTATTTTAGCCTTGGCTGGAAAGTCAGTGAGGTCCCCTAGTTGTTTAGTCAAATCAGCTGGCAGTGCCAGGGAATATTTGGCTATGTGGGTTTGATAGTTAATTGCTCTAACTGCTAGGGTAGCAGAAGTGTAGACTTTTTCCCCCTAGGCACTCCCATTAACCTGCTCTCCTTATCAAAGGGCAGGAGGAAGGTGGAAGGGAGCAGCTTAGCAGTTTTGTCAGAAGGGTCTGCAGAGGGTGCTTTAATTATTTTACTTATTTATTTTTTATTTAACATTTGTTAACCAGGAAAGTCTGACTTGGAATGAAGCCAATTTTCAGCAGAAGCCCGGGGAGAAATGCTCCAGATGCATGCCTTTGTAACATGGGAGAAAACCGGAGCACACGGGGGAAACCCACACTAATGCAGGCAAGACATGCAGACTCCACACAGAAGGCACCCCAGCCGAGAATCAAACCAGAGAACCTCTTGCTGTAAGGCGACAATGCTACCACTGCACCACTACACCATCCAATTTATACAAGAATTTAGCATCCTCAGGGACCTTATAAAACCTGTCTGGGCATTTGGGTGCAGGAGGCTGTGAATCAGGGTTTTTGGAGGCAGCCAGGAATGCATCCAAGAATGCAGGGTGAACTGGAGGTACAGCAGATGGGTTGGAAGACTCCACTTGCAAGAGGTCATAATACCTCTTCTGGGTTTCTATAACCTGACTGCTGTCCCACTTAAATAATTCTTTCATTTGAGCAATGGTTCCCTCAAAGGTGAAATTTTCACCTAGGGAATTTCTGCCATTAGACTCCTCTTCTGGGGAAGCATACTCCAGAGGGGAAGCACTTTGTGAGGTATAGGTGAGAGATTCATCCCCTGATGAATCCTCTTCTCTGGATGAAACCTCCAGAGCAGGCTTACCTTTAAGTGCAGATGCAGAAGAGGCCTGCCATAGGGCTAAGAATGCATTCAAAAGGCCTTGGGTGAAGGCCTGCCTGTCAGGAAGTTGTTTGGAGGCCGCGGGCATCGGTGAAGGAGCAAGATGTTTATTTTTTTGGCTGCTTCTTTTTATGGGACTCCAGCATTGAGGTATCAGAGATCTGGTGAAGAGTGGGAGGGCTGGATGGCACCCAATAATATCAGAGTCAATGTCCTCATGAACCACAATTTCTGAGACCCCACACAAACCCTTGGATATGATGACCCTAGGTTCCACCTCGGCAACTGATTCTGACACCTGTGATTCCCTCTGGGACGTGCCCTCTGCTTCTTTAACAGCTTCCACCTGGGTACCCGCCAAAGGAAGGTCCAAGGATTCGGAGTCCAGGCCTTCACTGTCCTCGAGAGGTACAGCTGGAGGAGAGGGTGCAGTAGTCAGCTTGGGCCTAGCCTTTTTGACTGGCAGCTCATCAGAGAGGCCCGACATCGGATCCATCAGTTTGGCCAACTGCTTTAGACGTTGGTTCTTCTAAATAAAGTTTTAGGGCAGCTAAGCGACTCCTAAGGGTTTTGGGAACAAAGGCTTGACAAATACAAGTAGTGTGGTCGTGTTCCTAGCCTAAGCAAAAAAGGCAGAGCTCATGCGTATCTATATGTGGAATTTGCCTTCCATACCTACACTTGCCCTTTCTACCTGACATGAAACCCAACAGCAGTAGCAAAGGATAACAAAAAAACCCTATTGGGTACTTATCTGAAGTCGGATAGATTAACGGTTCACGTGGGATCACTTTTCCAAAAAAGTGACGACTGGAGCTAGCAGTCACACAGGTGGCAGAAAAGTTCTGAGGAAGATGCGTGCTGACGTCTGTTTTATACCCAATGTCTGTTTATGGCAGACATTCAGAGAGAGATGCGGGACGTCACACACACCCTAGGCGGTAGCATCTATCTTTTGTAAAATGGCCGGACGTACAAGAGTCACCAGAGGCAGACTCCCTTGTGTTATGAATACAGCAGCATATGTATGGAAGGACATCTAATTCTGCCTTATCCAGAAGGGAGTCACCACAATGATTATGGAGATTCTTTCTGGATCTTCAAAATTACCCTAATAATCATTTAAAAGGGTGTTAATTATATGAAACACCCTCAACTATGGTAATGACAGAGCATCTGTTCTCCAGTCCTGACTGCAGGGAGTCCTGGAACAGAATTTGCTTAGCTGTCTGTTTTGAAAGGAGGTGAACAGATCTATCTGAGGTGTTCCCCACATCTATATCAGTTCCTGGAAGACCTCTTCATTGAGCTTGCACTTGTGAGGGTATGCCCAGGACCTGCTCAGTTCGTTTGCACATTATTTTGCTTTAATGGTATGCAAGACGTCTGCAGAGTTAAAGAAAGCTCAAGAGCTAATTTACAATCTATCAACATCAGCTAACACAGATGGTATGAGCTGATGCCACCCTGCTTATGTATCACATCACTGTGGTGTTGTCTGCAATGATCTGTAGAGGACCTGGGTCCCACAAATGATGCAGAGATTTTATGGCCTGAACCATCAGAACAAGAGCACTCATCCATCTACCCGCTTAATTGAAAAAACTACTGGAAACTTTAATAAGGTGCCTTTATTCCTCCCACAGGGAAGTATCAGAGAGAAAGAGAGAGGAGAATGTCCTAGATCTGTGAGCTGAAGTGATTTTATCTGGACTAATTATTGATACTCTGTTCACTAGTCTAGTTGAGAGGACACTTCTGAACATTCCATGGAGCAAAGTCGTGGGAAACAGCTCAGTTTTCAAAAAGGTGTACAAAAATGTGGAAATGCTTTTTTAGCAGAAGCAGCAGACAAAAACAGACAGATCCAAATTATTAGCGTGGCAATCTATCTAGACATTCTACAGGTATGATCCATCTCATATGATCTTTAAGTTCATTATAACAGCTTTTATCCTCAAAAATAAAAAGGAATGCTCCTAGTAAAAAGGTGACAAAGTCACATAACAGTCAAAATATTTTTCCTGGCTTAATTATTTTATAAAAACTTCTCCTTTTTCTCCAGTTTGGCTCAAGCTGTTAATGGTTTGGGGACATGAAAGGTGCCTTTAAGATTTGGAAGCTGACCATCTGTTACATCTTTACCAGGTTATAACACACACAGTTAAGGCTACTGTAGCAATGATCAATGATTAGCATCAACAGGCATGTTAACAGTGAAAAAGAAAATCATACACAGAATTCAGAATTAGTAGCCGATTGCCTTCCTGGAGAACGACATCTCCTGGACACAACTGAACAGAAGTTCAGTGTCAAAAAGACAGGAAGTGTCAATTAAAGCTCATCCAGTTTTATGACTATGATGACTAGACTGCAGGAGAACTTGGCAAGGGAATACTGGTAGAAAGAATCTGCATGAACTTCACCAAAGCCTCTGGTTCTGTCTTGCATAGGTGACTCCCAAGAAAACTGGAAAGGCTGAAGAAAAACTGGACAGCTGTATATCTCAAAGGAAGGATACAAAGGGCTGTGATGAAAGGAACAATATTAGGAAGAAAGACTGTGACTAGTGCAGTCCTGCAGGGATCAGTACTGAGACCATTACCCTTCTGTGTACTTGTTTTAAACACTCCTGAGAGTAAACAGATCAAGACTAACCTCTTTGTGATGTCACAATATTAGATGGATCAGTGAAGGATGGGTATGAGTCTAAGGAAGGATGTGAAAAATAGTAACCAAGTGGGTAAAAAGGTGGCAATTGAGGTCTACTGCAAACAAATGAAAGTACTGCACCTGGACCACACTTCTTCTTTTGGCTTTTCCCGGTTAGGGGTCGCCACAGTGGATCATCTGTCCACTCATGATTGGCAGTGGAGTTTTACAGTGTTGAGTTGCCAGCCCAGCATCCAACCTTCCACAGAAGGCACACACATGCACACACTCACACCTAGGGCCAATTTAGAGTATCCAATCCACCTACTGCATGTCTTTGGGATGTAGGAGGAAACAGGAGTACCCGGAGGAAACCCACGCAACCACAGGAAGGACATGCAGACTCTGCACAGAAGGCACCCCAACCGAGAATCGAACCGGAGAACCTCTTGCTGTGAGGCGGCAACGCTAACCGCTGCACCAGCATGGTCGCCCCCTGCACCTGGACCACACTAATCCTCATAAAAGGGGGAGTCATACTAACAGGAAAAGAAGTAAAAGGATTGGGAGCCATTAATTACACCTGTACTGGAAGCTTGCACAAAGCAAGAAGGTAGTGACAGGACAGTGACAGTAGCAAACAAAATGCTGGGCTGTGTGTTTAGGGAGACAAACTCAGTAATCAGAGATGCAGTGCCCTCACTATGCCATCCCCTCATCAAGCCACCCACCTTGAGAGCCAAGTGCAGCCCTTGGGGCCAAGCAAAGTGAAGGACCATCAGGGTGCAGAAGATGTTCAACACAAAGACACTAGGAAGATATGTAGGATGAAAGATAAAGCAATAACCACAAAGCAGAGGAAGCTGAACTAATGTTACTTGGGACCAAAAGAGAAAGGGGGAATGATATGGCTGCATGAGTGCATTTCCATGAGACTTTATTTACAATGTGCTGACCAGGTTATTCCCACCAAGTCAATGGCTTCTTTCGAGGACAGACCCAAGGTGGTATGAATACCGACTAGGGAAAATTTGGCCAGGGCATGGGGGAACTTCCCCTACTCTTTTACATAAGTGCTGTGGGATCTTTTATATACACCTCAGCTACAAGCAACTCAGGCAGACTGGACCTAGGTTTAATACCTCATTCAAAGGATGAGGCACTCAGGACTACAGCACCCCCTTAGGCTGCAATGCAGTGACAGTACTGGAAAATTAATCCAAATAACAGCTGTAGGAATAGAACCCACAGCATTCTGCACCAAAAGTGGGTGCGCTACCTTTTGAGCTTTATTTTCGCATTTGGTAACTGGGTAGGTACACTGGTCCAAAGATCTTTTCAGGCACAACCTGGGCAACAAAGCAAAATAGTAGCTACCATATAGGGCCACAACTCAAACAAAACCAGAATACTTTATCATGGAACTACTATGCAAATAGTAGAGACTGGAGAAACTTTTATGCAAACAATAGAAAGTGTAGAAAATTGTCACGTATATGAAGAATACTTACAACAGGCTCTTGCTGTATACACCGTTTAACCAATGTTAATACATTTTATCAGAATGCATTATGAAGTAACTGATTACAGAAAAAAGTACTGTGGCTAAAAATACAGACTGTTAGGCTTACATAACGTATGTCATGAAACAGCACATTCAGAATACAGTGGTGGACAAGCTTGAGAATACTGAAGACCATGTTCAGAAGTGATGGATTTAAACACAGATTTATTGGGTGAGATTATTCCACATGCTGTTCAGTTTTACAATGTTACAAATATCAGGACAGTGTTTAGTGAAGATTAAGACTATGTAGCTTTACTAATGAGCAACAATACAAAATATGTAAACACTCACTTGGTCTTTTTCAGGGTAAACACCTGCTCGCAGGAAAGAAGCTTTCCAGCTATCAACTTCATCTTGGGAATCACAAGCAAGTTCTATCTGACGCAGATCCTTGTACACATTCCTGTTGAGAAAAGTACAAAATGCAGTGTGATTTGCATACATCTATCAAACAAACTATAACCATTAAAAAGAAACACTTTGTTACAAGTATTAATCACTTATTGGATAAGTTTTACTTAATTTCTTAGTTACAGAACCTCTTTTGCTTTGTCATTTTTTTTTGAATTCTCAAACAAAAATGCAATGTTCACCTAAGCCAACTTGGCAAACCAAATCTAATCATCACAAACAAGGACTACACAAACACATAAAATGAAACAGATTGGAAATAGGATCCAATAAATAAAGAACAGAAAAATGATACAGCTCTGGGGGAACTGACATTCTACTCAAGGTAAAACATACCCATCAAGTATTAATATCAACAACAACTTTCTAAAGCAGTGCAAAAGAGTATGCCCAGTCAAATGTTATGTGCTACTGATAAGGTCACCTCTCTTAAGTCAAGAGGTCATTCAGAATAAAATCCCAGAAGAGAACTAAGAAAAGGGAAAATAAGACTATACAAAGACATACCTAGATTAAAAGAATCAGAACACTGTAAAGTGTAAAATGCATTTTTGTTATAACTGGTTCTTAATGTTGCATTTGAAAAAAAGGACATTTCAGTGCTGTGTAATACTTTGAGACAGTTTTAAGTTTTATCATGATAGAAAATTAATAAGATACTGGAAGCTCTTGATTATGGATATGGATATAAGTAGTGAAAATATTTCTAGCCTCTTCAATTGTATATACAGGTCAAGAATATTTTTATAAACCAGGGGAAAAGTTATGGATGATAATAAAGAATTGAACAGGATAAAAACAAGTTGTTTTAGAATTAAAGTAACCTGCAAGATGGAGGGGTGGATACACACATGATAAATGTAGGCACCAATGACCTGTCAGACAAGACAGCTAAAGTGATAGTAAACAGGGCTGAGAAGGTACCAAAGAGAGGTGCTAGGAAAGAATTTTAGAGGTACTATTTTAGATTCACAGATACTGAAAGACCATTGAGTTTTACGAACATCTATGTTATGCCAGTACCTTCCCTGAGGTCACAACTCCTAAAGGGCCATACCAATTAATGTTGGGGTAAATTTGTGAATACCTATCCAGTCGTCTAAGTTATATTCAAAGAAATATAACAAGACTGTTTGAAGTTTATTCCAAAGGTTTGGGACGTGCTGGGTTATAAACCTCTCTCTCGATTATGTTTTACCTGTTGGAGAAGTCTTGGGTCCTATCTCTAGCACTGGTGGAGCCATTCGACTTGTGGAGATACAGGAGGTCAAGGACAATCAGGTCTCTTATGGCACAACAGAAGACACAGACATTGCCCCTCAAAAGCTATAAGAAACCAAATAAAGGGGTAGAGCTTCCAATCTCTTTAAAAGCTCATAGACTTTAGGACTGTGACATTTTTGGTTAGAAACCTTGGGTCTTTGTTTAATGGTTTGATATGTTTAGTGAGACAGCCCACAGAGGGTACTGCACTTGACACCTGGTCTTATCAATGTTGCTTATAAGGGACTGATTACCTTAGACCCTGAAGATATTCCTTTAGCAATTAGCTGTGCTAAACAAAGGGATTTCCTGACAACTATTGTTGCACATGATGCACAAAAGAGATGGAATTATCACCCCAAGGTCCTAGGTGTTACTTGCACCAGCACAATATGCTGAGGAAAAACAAGACTAAGGTAGTATAATGACTGGAGCAGTGGAGGAGCAGCTTGGGAATGGTAGATGAATGGGAACACCTGACAGACAACTAACTCTATAAAACAGACATCCTCTATCTTAGCCCAGAAGCTGGAAAGCTACAGCACAACAATTCTGCCTTTAAACAAAGATGGAAGGGGGAAGAAGTGTTACAGAAACACAATGGGCAACAGATATTCAAGCAGCAGGCAAAAGGAAAACAGACACAGAACATAAAAGTAAAAAAAATCAGAGGTGACAGAGCATGGCTGAGTAGTGCTACCTGCACAGCAAGGACTCTGGGTGAAAAGACAGGGAGCTCTAACTACTGATGCAGGGCAGGAAGGTGGACATTGCTAGTATCATATAAACTTGAACAAGTAATAACAAGGAGTGGGACATGGAGATTCCTACATGCAGTGTATTCAGGAATAAAGAATAGTTGCGTAACATCTTACCATAACCATAGATGTCCTTCTCTTCTATGTTGCAATATTCATAACATGAGGGATTCACTACCTAGGTGACCTGAATGTCTGGCCAGTATACAAAAGACTTTTACTACTGCAAGGTAGATGGGATGTCACTCCCTGCTGCCTTCATGCATTAGCCATAAAAGTGACATCCGCACATACCATCCTCAGAACTGAATGGCCCAGTCAGATCACCAGTCCAAGAATAAAAAGGAGAGGCAAACTATCATCCAGAGAAATACAAGGAAAAAGGGACAAAGGGGGAAGGAGGGTGGGACAGAATACTGCAACATGAAGAGAAGGAAATCTCTGGTTATGGTAAGATTTTACACAACTATTATATATCCCTCTATTTCCACATTGCAGTACTCAAAAGCTCATGAAAGGGAGGATGGAACAGAAAAACTCTTGACAAAATTGTGCAGGATTGCCCTGGCAAACCCTGTTCTGGATCTGGAGATGCTATCCAACTTGAAATGTTTGATAAAGGTGTGGACAGAACACTATGTAGCTACCTCCAAGATGGAAGCAGTGTTCAACTCCTTGAAAATGGCCCCAGATGAAGCAATAGCCCTAACAGAATGAGCTTTCACAGAGGAAGAAAGATTTTTACCATGGAAAACAAAGCAGAAAGAAACGGCCTTAGAAATCCATGAAGAGAGAGTTTGTTTTGGAAAAGCCTTTCCCAGCGACCTGGGATGAAAGGAAATAAAAAGTTGCTCACATTTCCTAAAGGACTTTATTTTATCCAGGTAAAATCTAGGTTGTCTATGCATATCCAATGTATGTAAAACCCTTTCACTGGAATTCTGAGGTGAGGGAAAAAAAGTAGATAAATCAATAGATTGGTTAAAGGACAAATCATTAACCACCTTGAGCATGAAAGAGGGGTTAGTGCACAGAGAGACCCTGTCTTTGTGGAAAATGAGGAAAGGTTGAGATACAATTAAAGCTTGGAATTCAGAGGCTCTTCTAGCAGAAGTGATGGCCACCAGCAGCACAGTCTTCCAAGGGAAATGCTTTAAGGAAGCCATGGCAGCAGGCTCAAAGTGGGTTTGGGGGACTTTTTCCAGTACAAAATCCAAATCCCAGGGTGGAGAAACAAGTTTCCTGGGAGGTCTGATATGAAGGGCGTCTTTAAGAAAAAGCTTAATCTCTTGCCTAGAGACTTAGGGAGGGGATAGAGGCAGACATGCAGAAATGGCAGATAAGTGGGCTTTTACAGAACAATAAGCAAATCTGGCCTTAAGCAGCTCACACAAATAAAATAAAACTAGAGAGATATCCACTGAAAATGGATCTAACTGTTTCTTTAGACAACAGTTGGAGACCGCTTCCATTTAGACAAGTAGGATCTCCTAGTATTAGGTTTCCTGGCCTCCTGCAGGATTAGAAGAACGTCCTCACAGAAAAGTTGTCAAAAAGTCTATCACCCAAAGGGTTAGGTTCAGGGTTTATAAGTGTGGGTGAATGAGAGATCCCTGGTCTTGTGTGAGGAGGTCTACCCTGTGAAGTAACTTGTGAGGATTGCCCTTGGCTAAATGCAGAAGAGGGAACCAGTGTTGTCTTGGCCAAAAGGGGATCACCAACAAGATATGTGGTTTGTCCTGCTGAATTTTCAGTAGAACCTTCTGAATAAGTAGGGGGGGGTGCATAAAGAAACATGCCCTTCCAAGATACTGAAAGAACACCCACCTTCCATACCAGAGGACTTGGGACTGGCACAAAACTGTGGAAGTTGTCTGTTCAGAGGGGAGGCAAACATATATATGAGGTGGACCCTACTGGTGGAGAATGTCCAGAAGCACATCCCTGTAGAGCATTCACTCGTGGGACTGAGTCATGGACCTGCTTAGAGTGTCTGCCAGAACATTTGAGCTGAAGGAATATAAACTGATTGTAAGGTGCCTTTTGATTGGGAAACAATCTCCCAAATCTGAGGAGCCAACCTGCAAAGCAGATAAGACTTTGTTCCCCCTTGTTTGTTCACATACCAATGGACTGTGGTGTTGTCTGTGAACAGCTTCATGGGGCGTAGGCAAAGGGAAGATTGGAAAACCTGAAGATCAGAAATCAAAGCCCTCATTTATTTGATATTTACATGTTCCTTCCTTACAGAGGGGGACCAAAGACTCTGGACCTTCAGGTTTCACAAGGTAACTCCCCACCCCAGGTCTGAGGCATCAGTGAATAGCTCCTGCACAGGAAAAGGAGGCTGCAGAGGGAGACCTAAGGTCAGTGAAATTTGCTGAATCCATCACTGCAGTTCCTTCTTCAGACAAGGAAAAAAAAATCCAGGAGATGCGCATGTTGGAACCAGAAAGATCTCAGATACCATTGGAATTTCCTCGTGTGGAATTTGGCCAAGGGTAGCATGGGAATAATGGATGCCAAGAATCCTAGAAGTCTGAGAAATTCCCTGGCTGTCAAGGAAGTAAGTGGTAGGAGTTGCTGAAAGTAGGCTAGGAGAGACTGAACTTTCTGAAGGGGAAGAAATGTCATCATAAGATCTGTCCTTATCCTGCAACCCAGGAAGACCTGGTCCTGAGAAGGAGTGAGGGAGGATTTCTTGTGAATCCCAGGCTTAGAAGCAAGCTGATGGTTGTGTGGAGATTCTCAAGCAGAATTTCTGGATGAGTTGCTTCAATAAGCAGATCGTCCAAGTAAGGATAAACATGGCTTCACTGAAGTCTGCAAAAGGCAATAACAGGAGCCAAGCATTTTGTGAATACCCTTGGGGCCATGGAGAGTGCAAAGGGCAAAACTGAAAATGAGATGAAGCAACAGAAAAATGTAAGTATTTCCTGAAAAGGGGATGAATGTGGATATGAAGATATGCATCTTTGATGTCCAGAGAAACCAGAAAGGCCTGAGGCACTGAAAGTTGGAACTTGGTTTGGAGAGGGAGCATGTGGAAGGTGGGAACCTGAAGAAAGAGGTTGAGGTGAAACAGGTCTAGGATGGTTCTCCATAGGCCATCCTTCCTGGGACCTGGAAACATCCTTGAGTAAAAACTCTTCCTCTTTGCTGGGAAGGGACTTCCTGAATGGTTCCCTGAGCAATCAAGTCCTTAAGTACCTGAGGGAAAAGAGAAAGCTGCTCTTGAGGGGGTTGAGGAATACTCATGAAGGGTGGAATGAACTGTTTTTTACTGGATACTTAGTTGTTCTTTTAAAAAATCTGGATAAAGTTATTTTTAGCTTTATTTCTATTTAAAGTTTGTCACTACTGTTTACTGAATTTTATTGTAAATTGCCCCTTGCTTGTTTGTTTAGTCAATAACTAATTGGTTCACTCTGCATTTGTTAAAGTTTGTGTAACAAATTCCTGACTCTTTTGTTTCTGTTTATTTACTTTTTTGAACTAGTTTATTTTTTACAAAAAAATACTTGTAGTTTGGTGTGGTCTATGTCTTGTGTTGTTTGTTACCTTTCTTGGTAAAATTCTTCTGGGCTTTGCTCACCTTGCTGTTTTCCTGTTACTTGAGATTACTCACCTATCCTATTTCTTGCCATTCTAGCACAAGAAGCTGTTATAATTGCAAATTGTAATTGTTTGTTTGGGTTAATTAGTTCCTCTTTGCTCAGCACTAAGCACATTTTTGCGCGGCATCGCATGTGTAGCGCTTGAAAAGTTAAACAAACAAAAACTTATCTTGTTAAACAAGTCTGCCTTCAATTTTTCCCTATACACTGCTCCCACTTTTTTTCTGGCTGTAGTATACTCTATCTTTCAATCTCTCCAATTTGGCTGTTAAAGCATTCTGTCTGCAATCTAAAATCTCTAAAAAAACACTTGGAAAAGTAGCTTCTACACCTAAATTAAAAAAGTGGTTCATTTCCCTCAAAACTAGCTCAAGTACTTTCTACAAAAATCTTTTTTTGGTTCTATTTTGTCCTGATTCACTTTTTGCTGTTCAACTTCCCTAATTCAGCTGGTGATTTCATGTCCTTGAAAGTCTGCCATAAACTGGCTCCTTGCACAGACAACAATCTCCTCCAAATAATGTTATGCCCTATCTCCTGTATACAACCCATTAGCCAAACTCCTAACAACTCTCTCTTAATCTATGCAGGATAGAGGGCATTCTGAAAAGAAGGTAACCACGCGTCTCCACATACCCACTAGACCACTCAGAAATCTCAACCGCAACAGCAACACTGTCTCAATAATACTCTCTGTACAAAATACTCAAAACAAACCAAAACAACAGAGTAAACCACACAAAACTACCACCAAACCACCACCAAAAAGCACTAGCAAACCAGACACAAACACACAAGACACACCAAGCCACAACACCACAACTGCATTGCAAGTGCAACTTCCAGAAGCAAAAACAGTGACACCACCTAAACAATCATTAATACATGCTTGTAAAAGGTGACTCCACAAGTGAGCTAGGTCAGTCATAGTCCTAATTGAAAACACAAAAACAGAGATAACTCAAGCAACAATACTAATACCACAGCAGTCACATACATAAGTCATTGTGGTCACGCACAAGCACGCAACTCAAGGGATTACATTTGACTACATGAAAGAGACATAGCAGAGCTGTGCCTATGGAGCCCAGGTCGTAGACACTCAACTGGACTCTGATCTTTAGAGCCACCAAGAATGAACCTACACTGAGCAGCATCATGATTGGGTTTTAACATTCATTTTCAGTCATGGCACATATAAGGGATCTGCGTACAAAATGTTTGGATGCCATGAATGGATAAGCGAGAGTGTTTGTCTAGATGAGTTTTAGGCTGTCACCGGCCTGGGCTGCCCATTTGGCAGTCTGCACAGCTCTCCCTGGGTGTGCCTTTTTAGCAAGGCTCAAACAACTCCCCTCCCTTTTGGATTGTGGAAAAAAAGTATGGTACGTCACTCCCTAGAAACTGTCTTGGGAAAAAGATGCACGCCATGCTCCCTTCCCAGTAATGCTAACCTGTCATCCCTGTGCCTCTCTAAGGCGGGAGTTCAAGGCCAAGAGAGCAATTCAAACCTCAAGAGTGTGCAACCCTCAAATCATGCTTCTACTCCTGGAAAACTGCAGAACCAAAAACAAAGGGAGGGTCCCTTCAATGCATCGATACAAGCACACCCAGGTTAGTGCTCAAGCATCGTCCACTATCAGAACAAAACTAACCACTCCGGGTTAAACCTGGCAAAGAGCATCGCCATCACCCACCATGCAGGTGCAACTAAGGGAAACCCACACAGCCTTTCTGTTATGCTTGAGAGAGGAGAATGTCTCAAACTCAATCATTTTCATTTCTGAACCCACACCAAACCATGATCAGACTCAAATACCATCATTGGGGGAGCCCAACACAAAACAAAGACTGGGAAAAACTCAACTGCAAAACAACACTTTAGCAAGGTTCCCACCTACCCATACAAGAGCCTGACCATCAACAAACAACACTGGGGACAAACTGGAGGAGAATCGATACATCCCAAATGCCTCGCAAGAGGGGGTACAAATCTCTACACGGAGACCATACATTTACCCCAATCCACTGTAAACATGACCACAGTGAAGACCCACTCAAACCACTCTTTCACAATAAGCACCAAGTGGACCTTCTCAAAGGCTCCTGGGCACGTCACCCATCCCTTCAAGGCTGAATCCCTTGCAAATTCTCCTATGTACACAACCACAGATGCCTGCTGAATGCCTTCCCAAAATCCTTGGAAGAGGCCAACCCCCAAGGGCCCCTTTAATCAAAGATGAAACCCCAGCCAAACAAACTTTTACAACAGCACTGGCAGAAATAAACACATGCCACAGCAAAAGGAGGCTACTAGAAAGGCAATAAACCCAGTACATAGAAAAACTACGATCATCAATCATAAAATCCAACATGCTCATAAAATCAAAAAAGAAAAGCTTAACAAGAGAAAGGCCAAAGTCCACTAAACATGAATTACAACTCAAAAAACCCAGAAATCCCTCAAAAGAGTCCAAGTCCCATGCTTTTGAAAAGGCAAATCTGACATTGAGTACATTAGCTGTTCTTTATCAGGTTGAATTCAAATACACCCTCTTCAAAGAATAACTAATTCAGCAGAGGAAGCTTCCCTATCCACAATCTCTGCCTGTAGCTCTTGACTCTCAAGCTATGACAGAGCATCACCTCCTAAATCTAAAAAACACAGCATCAATGGGACGTGATGTGAGCGGGCTAACCCACACATACATGAGGCGGACATAAGCCCGCCTTTACCACAGGATACTTGGCAGGACCAGTAGCCCACGGAGTGCTGCTGGTCCCACAAATGCGGCATGCTTTCCAGGACCCTGAAAAGAGTGGATGCTAAATGCGCCCAGGAGAAAGCTGCAAAAACAGCCTAGCGATGGACCTATGGAGCTCATAAAGCTATGACATTGGAACTGCACAGACAAGACATTGGGGACCTTGGATCTTTGTCATTAGAGGATTGTGCCCACAGGCATTGTGAGGCTTTTGAACGAAAAAACAGCTTCCAGTCACTTGGCAAGGCCCACTGACTTTTTGACACAACCTACCTTGAAGCACATGCTGCAATACCATTCCCGGCATCATAGACAAACCACTAAGGCTTCTCAGAACCAAAATGTCAGGCAGATGGAAGGCAAGATCACCAGATGGGTTTGCAAACTGGCTCTGGGAACTGGGTGACAGGGTCAGGACCAGCCAGTCATGTCCGGTTCTAAGCAGGCTCTCAGACTCTCAAGTCTGTCACGGCCTTTATCATTTATTTACAGGTGCAGGCAAACATAGGAGGATTGTGGCTGACAAAGCGAGCCATGTGAGGACAAAGGCTGCATAATTGATACTCCAAGGAAGCTGGGACAGGCTTCCCCATAGAAACGATAATTGAGCGGAGAGCCAAGAGCCATGGCCTTAAGCTAAGCAGCCAAAGTCATGGCTCCTTTTGCTTGGAAAAAACAAGGTACACAAATTTACCACATAGCGGGTCCCATTGGCAATCTACAGAAGAGGTAATCAGGGACCCAGGTTGGACTCCATTTGACACTTGACACTCCATTGTAGAATTCATACTTCAAAACTTGTGTTTAACCTTATCATGAAGGGTTTCACATCTAGATCAAGAGGTCATTGTGCCCTGTACTCTTCTGTGCCCATACCAATGATGCATTCTGCCCCATAATTTGAGTATCTCACCTCCATTTGGTTTGAGTTGTAAAGAAAGACAGCAGTTCCTCACAAACAAAGACTAAAAAGTTAAGGAAGAATACATGCTGCCCGACTGAAATCAAAAGCCCAAAGCTCACTCACAAGTCTTACTCAGCTCAGAAGGTGATCTGTGCCTGGTGATCAATGCCAATCCTGAATTAAAGACATGCTCCACCTCTCCAAATCCAAATCCATCATCCATCAGAGCCACGAAGTAAGTGAAACAAACCTCAACAGACAAAAATAATAGAGCGTGCTGGAGGGGACAGATTCATAAGAGGACAACTACACACATACAGAAGAATCCCAGATCCATTGTGAGAGCCCCTCACTGACTCTATTCAAGAAAGAAATCTCGGTGGATGGATGGGAGATGAGTTTCTCATGGGGTCAGTCTTTTTCCTGTCACTACAGAGAGGAAAGTAAAAAAAACCCTAAAAAAAAGTAGTATTCTCATCCTAAGGGTGGTGTATACCCACACACTCTGGCTAGGCTTATAAATGCCCTAGGGCAGACAGCCTAGTACGAACCTATGAACCTATGAACGGGCTTCCAAACAATGCAATATCCATTTTGGACAACTGAATGCACCCATTTGTTTGTAGTAATGTTTTTCCAAGAAGAAAGGTAGTGAGAGAGGTGCTGGAAAGAGGGATATTTGTAGGACTGGGAAGGTAGTCAGAGACTACCTGGTTTGTCTGGAAAGGGGGGCTTTGGAGTAGGGGCAGGCTAAGTCCTGGAAGAGCTTTGTTTGCATGGCCCTTTCTTGTAAGAGTAAGGAGGGGTACGGGACTGTTTCCTCACAAAATGTGCCTTGGAAGGATAATAACTGTGGTGCTTAGGAACTGGGAACACAAAAATATGCTTATGTTCCTGCAACTCCTTCCTTTTTTCTTGAAATGATTAGAAAGGGGCAGCAGCATTAGCTCCAAGGAGTGCAATATTATCAAGAGCATCATTCATAAGTTTTGCTTTGACGTCATCAGGTAAGGGCTGTAATCTCAACCAAGAATATCTTCTTAGGACCAAGTCAGATGCAGCTGATCTGGCAGATACTTCAGCTGCATTATAGCTGCACTTTACTGAATGATGAGTCACTTGGGTAAGAGGCTGTTAAGGGGGAGGAGAGCTGAACCTTGACTGCAGAGTCTAGAAGGTCTGAGATTGTAGTACCTCTTCTGCACATCTGAGACTTGAGAACAGTCTCATTTAAAGAAGTCTCTCATCCTAGACATGGTTTCTCCAAAAGAGATGGGGAGTCAGTACCATTGGACTCTACTTCAGGGGAAGTGTAACCCAAAGGAGAAGCTATCTGGGTGGAATAGGCAAGAGACTCATCTGCAGAAGAAATCTCCTCTTCAGAAGGCTCCTTCAGTTCCAAGGAGCTCTTCTTTGGAGAATTCAGAGAAACCGGGGGAAGAGAATCAGCACAGGAAGGTCTGAATGCCATAAAGGCAATAAGAATGCCCTGTGAAAAGGGCTGACAGTCTGGAGTAGGGTCCTGAGGAGGCAAAGCACTTTAGCTTACATTTCCTTTTAAGAGGAGGATCTGTTTTAGACTGAGAAGAAGGGACTTGCGTAGGCCTACCCTCTGGCACAAACATCGGACTCTCTTCACTGGTTATGTAAAGAGAAGTACTTTGAGGGTTGTCTGAAGAGATGAGCTATGGTTCCCCTTTCCTGACCGGATGCCTGCAAAACCTCTGTGGATGTGCTAATGGCAATTTCCTCAGCAGCCTGAGAGGTGGTACCTGCTGCAGGAAAACAGCCAGCAACCGTACAGACCTCCGGGCCTTCATTAGCCTCTAGAGAGACATCCAGATTCAGAGGCATAGCCAAAGATTCAGGCCTAAGTTTTTTGACCTCCTTCTTCAGAGGCTCACCGGATAGACCCAATGGAGCCTCCATACCAAGCACTAGTCACTTACGTCTCTGGTTCTCCAGAAAATATTTAATCCAGACAGATGATTGTGGAACAAATCACACATGCCTTATAATTGTGTGCAGACCTCAGACAGGACAGACACTGTCCATTATCATCTTTGTGTGGAATCTGTCTTTCACAATGGCACTTGCCTTTCTTGGATGACATGAACCTCAACAAACATGCAGCAGCAAAAAATGAATACAAGTAAAAACCCCAATGGGGCACTTATCTGAAAACAGCAACCACTCAGTGATCAGACGAATGAGAGAAGATGGCACTCAGACTGGTGCCAGAGGAGTTCTAAGGATGGTATGTGCGGACATCACTTTTATGGCTTACGCTCCCTGCTTCCTTTGTGCGGCACTCCAGGTACCTTGCAGTAGTAAAAATAGTTTTGTATACTGGCCAGACATTTGGGACACCTAGGTGGAGAATCCCTTGTGTTATAAATACTGCAATATGGGAATAGGACATCAGCGAAAGAGGCAGAGTAAAAACAATCTACATCGAGGACATTAGACATGAAGCCAAGAAGAGGGAAGAATAGCAAACTGAATCACAGTGAGGATGAGGATACAGTCAGACTGTAGGTTTGAGTGCTCTTGCAAATAATGAAGAGGAAAGGAGGAGCTAACAGATGATAAATACAACATACTGCCCAGATAAATCAAGGGAGGAGGAAAGGGGAAGAGAATAAAGGAGTGGGGTAGGAAGAAGAGGGTTATATTCTTGGAGGAAATGAATTTCCAAGAACAGACATGGAGATTCTGAGTTAAGGCAGACAGGCAAAGAGAAATGACTGCTCTAGACAATAAACGGCTCAGTAAACTGGTACATGGCAGCACCAGAAAGGATAATTGAAGTCTAGGTTAAAAAAGTTATGTTCTTACCATAACGTTCCATCTGAGTAGTAGACTTCATTCTTCTGCACATATGGGTATACGGATCCGATTCGGATCCGAGCCGGCAAAACTTTTCAAGCATCTGCTCCGAGCTCCAAGCCCCTCCCTTACCTGTATTACATCACTTCCTCCTATCTATCCCCAGATCGAGTTTGCCGACACAAGTGGCAACATAACTACAAACTTAAACAGGAAAAACCTGAAAGTGAGGGGGATGGAGGGAGGGAAGGTGCAGAAGAATGAAGTCTACTACTCAAATGGAACGTTATGGTAAGAACATAACTTCTTTATCTGAAGTAGTTGACTTCATTCATTCTGCACATATGGGACAGAGTCCCCAGCTACTATTATACCTGTGAGGCCCTTATGGAAGGATATTCCTGAGCACTACAGAGCCAAAGGATGCTCTCCCTCTAGAAATAAGATCCAATTTATAATGAGAGATGAACGTGTGCGAATTGGCCCAAGTCGCTGCCGCACAGATATCGTCTAACGGAACTCTTGACCAGAAGGCTGCAGAGGTGGCCATTGCTCTAGTGGAATGAGCCTTCAATACACCTGGAGGAGATAAAACCTTTGTCCTTATAAACCTGTGCAATACAGAGAGGGATCCACCTTGCTAAGGAGACTTTTGAAACCGCTTTGCCCAAAAATGGTTTTGAAAAGGAGACAAACAATTGATCCAACTTCCGGAAGGGTTTAGTCCTATGGAGGTAAAATGAAGTAGTCTATGGACATCCAATAAATGAAGCTTCTGTTCACCTCTATTTTGGAAATTTGGGAAGAAGACTGGCAAATTTATAGACCGATTAATATTGGCTGCTGAGAACACCTTGGGAAGAAAGGAAGGGTTCGTACGCAGCAAAACCCTATACTTGTGGAAAACCAAATAAGGGGGCAAGGAGGATAAGGCCTGCAACTCAGAAACTCTCTTGGCTGACGTGATGGCGACCAAGAAGGCTGTCTTCCACGACAAAAACTTCATCTGAACTGAACCGGCTGGCTCGAAGGGGGAAGAGGTCAAAGCCTGAAGGACTAAAGTCAGATCCCAGGGGGGCACCGTTTCTTTAACTGGTGGTCGCAATAAAACGGTGCCCTTCAGGAAAGCTTTACACAATTTGGCAGAAGTCAGAGCAACCTTATTTTCACCAACATGAAAATTAGAGATGGCAACCAGCTGAACCTTGATGGTAGAAGCACTTGTGCCTGATCGAAAAAGATCGGCCAGAAAATCCAGAATGACCATAACGGGGACTGTAAACGGATTCAGATTGCGCTGAGAGGCCCAAACGCAAAAACGTCTCCACTTGCTATTGTAGAGTTTCCTAGTGGAGGCTTTAAGAGAAGCTACCAGAATATTCTTAACAGGGGACGAAAGTCTGGGAGTCCTGATGATCATGGGAACTGGATCAGCCATGCCGTCAGCTTGAGACTGTCCAGATTGGGCAGGGGCAAGCCCGACGGGTGAGAAATCAGATCCGGGCATGGATCTAGAGTCCATGGAGGAGCCAACAGGCGAGACCATAGGAAGGGAAACAACACTTGACGCGGCCAGAAGGGAGCTATGAGAATGACTTTGCACTGCAGCCGACAAGCTCTCTGAAGGAACTTGGGAATAAGAGGTAACGGGGATAAGCATACAGCAGCCCGGGAGGCCAAGCATGGACTACAGTGTCCCTGGAGACATCCCCCGGAGGGGGGATTAGAGCGAAGAAGTTGCTGCACTTCGCGTTGGAAGGAGATGCGAAGAGATTGCAGCAAGGTTGACCCCAAACACGGAAGATCTTCTCCACCACTGATTGTTTCAGAGACCACTTGTAAGGCAGAAGGATTGCCCTGCTGAGACTGTCCGCTAGAATGTTGGAGTGTCCCGGGATGTGCGTTGCTATGAGATACCGGCTGGTGGATATAGACCACTCCCAAACCCTCATGGCCTCACGACAAAGGGGGTAGGATCGGGTCCCTCCCTGTTTGTTTATATACCAGAATACAGACATGTTGTCTGATTGAATGGATACTGTCCCCGGAGGTAGGACAGGGTGAAAGACTCTCAATGCTAAAAGCACTGCCCTCATCTCCAGGACACTGATGTGTAGCTTGGTCTCTGGAGGGGACCACGTGCCCTGGACCGTCCTTCCCAGAAAGTGCCCCCCCACCAGAGCTGGGAAGCGTCCGTGGTCACCGTGGCTTGAGCCGGAGGGGCTAGAAAGGTGCACCCCGTGAAAATGTCAGCTGATTGAAGCCACCACTGGAGTGATGTTCTGCATGTCCAATTGATTCGGATGTGGAAATTCATCGGAAGGTCTAGCCAGGACCATTGAACGGCTAGATTCCACTGAAGAACTCTCCTGTGAAGACATGCAAGAGGGAGGATAGAGATTGCAGCTGCCATCGAACCCAGTGCCCTGAGAACATCGGCTGCTTTGACTACCGAGTGATCCAAGATAGCCGATACATGGAGTCTGAGATTTTCTATCCTTTCCGGGGTGAGAAAAATCTTTGACTGAATCGAATCCAACCGTGCCCCGATGAAGTCTATGATCTGAACCGGAGCCAGGTGGGACTTGTTGATACTGATCGTGATGCCTAACTTGTGAGCCAGACCGAGGAAGTAGTGTAGGGCCTGACACAAGAGACATTTGGTGGATGCAGCAAAGAACCAGTCGTCTAGGTAGGGGAATACCTGAATGCCCTGAAGTCTCAGGTGAGCCGCTACGACCGCCATAACCTTGGTGAACACCCTGGGAGCTGTGGTGAGACCAAATGGTAGGGCTTTGAATTGAAAGTGACTGGCCCCTAGCCGGAAGCGTAGAAACCTCCTGGAGCTCCTGTGGACCTTGATGTGATAGTAAGCGTCCTGGAGGTCTAACGAGCACATCCAGTCGCATTCTCTCAGAAATGGTAGAATGGACTGTAGAATGACCATCCGGAATTTTTATCTCTCTACCGACAGGTTGAGAATAGACAGGTCCAGAATGGGCCTGAGGTCCCCCATCTTCTTTGGCAATAAAAAGAACCTGGAGTAGATGCCTGATCCGGATTGATCTGAGGGGGGGGGGGACCAGCTCGATGGCTCGTTTTTGCAGCAGCTTCGAAATCTCTAAGGCTGCAGCCTCCCTGTGAGCGGGTGGAACATCTGGAAGGCTTGCTGGAGTTATGGGACATGAAATGAATGGGATAGAATATCCTCTGGATATGATGCTTAACACCCAGCGGTCTGCAGTAATGGACTCCCATGCTGCTGGATGTAAGGAAAATCTTCCCCCGACTGCCTGCAGAGTAGAGCAGCCGGGCAACCTCTCAGGGTTGCTGTGCGGATCTGTCGGAAAAAGGTTCCCTACACCCGAAGTTTCTGGGACCCCTCTGCCTCTGGGACGGCATCGGTCTTGTCCCCCTCTGCCTCTGGGGGACGAGTATTCCTGGGTGTCATGAAAGGACTGTGATTTCTGGAACCACATCTTCTTTTGCCCCTTTTGGTTCCTGGAATAGGACCTCTGGGGGTTAGAGAAGCGGATTCCGACGGCTGACAAAGTCTTTCCGTCCTTCTCACTCTGGGTTAGTGTGTCGCGTACAGTCTTCCCAAAGAGGGATGATCCATCAAAAGGGGCGTTGATGAAAGATGCCTTAAAGGGGTCTGCAAATTGACACAGCCTGATCCAGGCATAACGCCTGTACCAGCAGCTCTAGTGGCTCCCTCTGTAGCATGAGAGAGGAGACGCATAGAGGTATTTGTCACTGATTTCAGTGTAGTCATCTTCGTAGTGAAAGACTACTTGTCCTGTTGCAACAGAGACTCCGGGGGCGACTCAGTTCCGATATAAGGTCTTGTTGCAGTCGGATGACAAGTGCTAAGTAATTCAGTGCACGAATAGAAAATGTCGCTGATGAGTACATGCGCTTCCCGAAACGATCCATCGACCTGGACTCTTTGTCTGGTGGATGAACCGAGGAACTCTCCTGTGCCAGTTTCTTCTTTGTGGCAGCTGCAACCACCAAAGCGTCTACCGGAGCTCATTTGGACCATGCCTGCCTGTCTGACGGCAGGGAAAGAATTTTGTCTGGTCTTTTGGGTATAGGCTCTACAGTGTCAGGATCCTTCCATGCCCTAGTGGTGATTAGGTCCACCAAAGGGTCTGCTGGAGGGGAGACCCAAGAAGTAGATGGGCCCGCGCCAAAGGCCTCCAGGAATACGGACTCATCCGCAGAGGGTTTGGGGGCTCAACTAACACAAAAAGACCAAAACCTTACCACCTTGCTTAGAGCTCAGAGACCATGATGCTGACTCTTAGAGCGGCAAACGAGATCTGGGGATAGATAGGAGGAAGTGATGTAATATAGGTAAGGGAGGGGCTCGGAGCTCGGAGCTGATGCTTGAAAAGTTTTGCCGGCTCGGATCCGAATTGGATTTGTATACCCATATGTGCAGAATGAATGAAGTCAACTACTTCAGAAGCATGGTTAGCCAACGAAAATCATGCCACTGCACAGGTTACAGTAGGAGATGGGTTAGGATATAAGAACAAAGGCAATGGTGACATCCTTAAGGACAGTGGGTTACAATGGGATGGGTTACTGAGATGAAAAATGGTTTAGGTCACTGGGAGGAAATTGAGGGAGTAAGGCTATAAAAGAATGGGTCAGGGATGGAGTAATGTGGGCTACTGTACTGACAAAGGCATGAGGAAAAAGCGAAAAGAGAAGGCCAGTGTGGTCACAATATATGTGAATAGATTTTAAAGTAATCACTACGTTTTTAAAATATGAAAGAAAGTAGTGCACAAAGAGAATCTTCTCAGACATGGAAAGGACATGCAAACTCTACACTGGCCATGAGCAAAAGGCAGAAATGAACCTGAGACCCTGGAGCTATGAAGCAGAAATTTTAACCATTAAGACACTATACTGAATGAGGAAAACCCCACAGAAGCTGTACTGCCCTGGACACAACCTATGATGAGAGAAGAGGAGTCCACCACAGAAGAACAGCACTAAGGAAAATGAAGTCATGGAAAGCAACCGGCTCACATGAGGTCACAGGAGATACAATAAAGATTCTGGGTGAGATGGGGGGAAAATGCTCCTGAAGGTACTCATAGCAGTGTGGAGAGAAAAGTGCATACCAGATGACTTGAGAACAAACATACTAGAGCCAATGTTCAAAAACAAAGAGGGCATTAACAACTGTGGGCAGCACAGAGGAATGAAACTCCTGGTGATTGATAAATAAACATGCAGAGTAGTAGAAAGTAAGATTGGAGATGAGCAGTTCGGATTCAGATCAGGACACAATACAACCTACCCGATGTTTGAAGTGAGACAGCTGAGAAGTTTGAGATGAGGAAAGAGACAAACTGGGCATTCCTAGACTTGGTGGAAGCAAATGACAAGGTCTCAAAATGCCAATTTCGGCAGTCCCGGGGTAGTCTGAAATCCCAGAAACACTGATAGAATTAGTGCAAACTATGCACAAGGGACTCAATGACTCAAGTACGAACAGTGTTTGGTTTCACAGTGAGGGGTCAAAGTGGGAGTGGGTGTGCACCAGAGTTCAGCTCTGACCCCACTGCCGTTCACAGTGGCAATGGACTACATTAGCAAACAAGCTGGAGGAGACAAATCAACAAAGTTGCTGTTTGCAGACGATGTAGCATTACAAGCAGACTCTAAGCAAGAATTTCAGCAAAGGATAAGGGAAAGGAATACAAAACTGAAGGCACACAGGATGAAACTGAGTACAGATACAACAGTTGTAATGGCAGCAAGTGGTGGAGTTCAGAAGATGCTGAGAATTGAGGCAAATGGGAAAACAGTGGAACAAGTTAACAGCTTTAAGTATCTGGGAAGGGTGGTTGTGGAGAAGCCATGTCTGAACGAGGAGGTTACAACTACAATCAGAGGGTCTCTGCAGTCAAATAGCACAGAGTGTCATGTGTAGTATATGTCAGAAGAATGCCAAAGAAGCTGAAAAGTAAGATGTACAAAATAGTGGTGCGGCCAGTACTACTGTATGGTACAGAAACCTGGGCAGTAAAGGTAGAGTAGCTGAGGAAGCTAGAGGGGATGGAGATGAAGTGCCAGAGATAGGTAGTAGGATACACTCCCTGGGACAGACAAAGAAATTACATAAAAAAGAAGCCAAAGTGGCTGCAATTTTAGAAAAGGTCAAAGAGAACAGATTATGGTGGTGTGGGCACACGTGCAGAAGACAATCTGGTGAAAAAAGATTTGGGGCAGACAGGAAGAAGGCAAGAGGAAACGAGGGCATCCAGCTAACTGGTGGACGGATTAAGTGACAGAAGACTTGTGACAGTTCGACATGAGTGTTGAAGAAGGCAGGAGAGTGGCACTCCATAGAGAGAGTGAAGGTAACAGTTTACACAACACATTGACCCCATGTAGAAAATGGGAAAAAAGGGGTTGATGAAGATGAAGAAGACACTGTACTGTCTACTGCAATTCTTGGTCTTCATGGGTGACATTCAGAGTTATACTATATGACTTGTTTAAACATGTCTCCAACTTTTCAAATGTTTCCATTACGAAATTCATTGTATTTAGTATTTGTGTGTCTGGATTTCTTGACTATCCACATCATTTTCTGTGATTGTTAGACCCAAAACTATTTCATTTTTTTATCTGCTGCTTCTCCATTACTGTAACAAATTCAGTATTAGGCATTCAAATGTGTGCTTTGGTTGACAAATTCTGGTCACTCAAGTACTTTCAGAATACTTATGCATCTTTCTGTGGCTGCAATGCTAAATACCTCACCTTTACTCTAATGCAGGGCATAATGATGACACCTAACTTCAGTGAAAGTATAAACTGGGGCAGGATCTGGATTGGAGCAACATATGCATCAAACAATGCACAACATCAACTACCGGTGCTAAACAACATGTCTAATCTGACTAAGAGAGAGGGGGATTGGAATAGTAGTACTGAAGGAAAGAACAGTATTACGAGAAACATTAAAACCTGTATCAATGGAAGGTGAATGATGAACTAGTCTGACTGACCTCAAAGCTAAGGGGACCGCTACTGTAGGATTTAGATGACATGAAGACAAACAACACTACTACAGCCATATGGCAAGCCAAAAAAAAATATTGGTGATAGTGGCAAAAAGAGGACTGTGATTCAAAAGAAGGTACAACTGCATAAACAGCCTAGCACTGACAGAATTCCCCAGATAAAGGAGTTGGGGTTTAGAGGTTACATTCGTGTGTCAATGAAGACAGAAATATTTTGGCAACTCTCATTCAACCACTTCCTTGAAGATCTGCCCTGACCTTTTAAAATCTACAAACCATAAAAACTAATTAGAAGCAGGAAAGCAATCAAACTCTTCAATGACTGCTACGACTCTGCATAAAATCTATGCCTGATAAATACACATTTAAGCTGGCATTTTGTGTGTGAGGTATTTAAAATTCAATCCCATGATGGTCTACAGACTTGGCTGACATACAGAACAAATGTGGAAAAACATACAACTATATTTACTGAATGCAGTACATGAATGTGGTGATGTGGTGAATAAGTTAAAGGCATTGATGGTTTGAAAAGAAACAAATATATGAATGTTCATGATGGATGAACATATGACTGTTCTGCAAAAGACTTCACTACTGGGAACTTGTCACTTACATGATGCACATCTTTTTTTTTTAATACATTAACTGTGCAAACCCACTTGGCACAAAAGGTACAGTTGTGTACACCTACCATAAACGTAGATGTTCGAGTGTATTCACTGTTGCAGTCCTGACAGTTGGGATTTTTGGCAGTGAAAGCCCTCAGCCAGCACAAATACCAGAGAAACTTATTTCACCTCCCAGGCTGGTGGGCGCCTTAACTGAAGTGAGAACGTTCAGATATAAACGGAACCAGCCTGCGTCATTACTTCAATATTTTCTTGGCTCCATCTAGGAGGAGCCTGGACTCAAGCACAGGTGAATAAAGAAAAGGGGGACCTAATCCAGGGTAGCCTGGGAAAGTGCTGAAGGTCGTTACATTTGGAGATTCCAAGCCTACCTGGTAGGCTAAGGGGGTAAAAGATGGAGGAAAGGACTGCAACTGTGAATACACTCGAATATCTACATTTATGGTAAGTGTACACAACTCTATGTTCTTCTTGTTTCACTGTTGCAGTCCTGACAGTTGGAAAGATTCCCAAAGCTTAAATGAGGGTGGATGGTGATTAAGGAGAGGAGAGGATCCCCTGCAGGACTGCAGAGGCAAATCCTGGCTGGATTTAGAAAAGGCTGGCAGGTGGTAATGTTTTGTGAAGTTATGCACAGAGGACCAAGTGGCTCCTTCCAGAATGTCTTTGGTGGGAACCCCCTTAAGGAAAGCTGTAGAAGTAGCTGTGGGTCTGGTAGAGTGAGGTCTAACCAAATCGGGGGGGGGGGGGGGGTTCTTGCCATGATGGCTGTAGCAGAATGAAATACAGTGGGAAATCCACTTGGAAATGAACTGTTTAGAAGCTGGTTTTCCTTCAGATGCTGTGGCAAAGGTTATGCACAGTTGATCTGATTTTCTTAAGGATTTTGTCCTGTCTAGGTAGAAGCATAACATTCTGTGCACATCCAAGGAGTGCAGTAATCCTTCTCCCCTGTTCTGAGGATTGAGGAAGAAGGTAGGCAGATGGATAGCTTGACTCAGACACACATTAGTTACCCCCTTACGCATAAAGGAAGGGTTAGTCCTTAGGGAGATTCTGTCTTTACGGAAGACAATGAAAGGTTCAACTGCCATTAGGGCCTGTAACTCTGAGATCCTTCTAGCCTAAGTAATAGCTAAAAGAAGAGCAGTCTTCCAAGTCAGAAATTTTAAAGAAGCATTAGCTGCAGGTTCAAAAGGGGGCAAAGTAAATTTTTCTAGCACATAATTGAGATCCCATGGAGAGGTGGGGTTCCTCCTGGTGGGGCCTAATGTGAATGGCACCACTAAGGAATTGTTCCAGGAGGGGGTGTGGGAATATTGGAAGAAGAACAAGAATGTGCGCAGAGAGAGCAGAGGCATGTATTTTTATGGAGGAGTAGGAAATGCCTTTATCCACGAGACTGGCCAGGTACTCCAGGATGGCGAAGCTAAAGGTGGTGAATATGGCACCAAGCACAGAATCTTTTCCGTTTGGCTGAATAAGATTTCCTAGTGCTAGGCCTTCTGGATTCCTTCAGAATCTTTTGCACTTGTTGACTTAAGTTGGTGTAGCAGTTAGGTGCCGTGGGATAATCCAAGCTGAAAGGTATACAGTCTGCAGATTGGGGTGCACTATCCTCCCTTTATATTGCATGAGGAGATCGACCCTGTGTGGTAACTGCCAATGTTTCTGACTGGTGAGCAGGAGGAAGAGTGGAAAACAGTGTTACCTGGGCCAGTTTGGAGCTAGCAGAATGGTCCTTGGGCACTCTTCTCTTATCTTTAGAAGGACTTGAGGTGAAGAGGAAGTGGGGATGCGTAAATGAAGAGGTGAGTACATGAGAAGGAGAAGGCATCCATTCTCCGTGCCGATGTCTGCTTGTCCTGGTACAGAATTTCGGCAGTTGAGCATTGAGAAAGATATCTTGGTGTAGCTGCCACTCATGGGGGTCTGTCAAGTTCCTACTGAAGTGACCTGCAAGGGTGTTTTGTTCCCCTGGCAGATACTGCACCAAGAGGTGAAGTCCCAGGAAGTGTGCTGTCGCCCACACTTGCATGGCCAGATGGCACAGGGCATAGGATTGTGTGCCTTCTTGTCTATGTACCACATGACTGTGGTGTTGTCTGTTAGCACTATCAGAACCCCTGGTAACCATTCTCTTTGAATGCCAGTAAGTCTTTTAGAATCGCCATGAGTTCTTTCCAATTTATGTGCATCTTCTTGGTCTGGGTATCCCATAACCCGCGGGTTTGGAGATGTTGGGTATGGGCCCCGTATGCTAAGTCTGAGGTGTTTGTCCTGAGAGTTTGTCCCTGAGGAGAGATTTTGAAGGGCAAGACCTGATTCTGGGTACAAGCCTGTACCCATCATGTGAGTCCTTGCTTGAGGAAAGGTAATCAGGGGTATTTCAGTGTCCAGGGACTGAGTGGTCTGGCACCACAGTCTCTTTACATATGACTGAAGTTTCCTCAAGTGTAGCCTGGCTAGTGGCACCATAAGGATACAAGATGCCATGTACCCCAGAGCTCTGAGGAATTCTCTGGCTGTTATGCACTGCTTGTACTGTAAATTCTGGAATTAGCCAGTCAAAAAGGTGACTTTGTCGGGGGGGATGCCTTTTGGAGGAGTGAAGAGTCCAGGAGTGCCCCTAGCAAAACTATATGTTTGGATGGCACAGTGATGGACTTCTTTAGGTTTACAGTGAACCTCAAGGAGGTTAGAAGGTCCTTTGTGAATTTCATGTCTTTGAGAATTTGTGACAAGTCTGAGGCCTGTATTAGGCAATCATCCAGATATGGGTAAATCCCCTTTGGTCCTGCAGAAAGCAATGGCAGGAGCTAAGCACTTTGTGAAAACCCTTGCTGCAGCAGACAGTCCAAAGGGCAGAGCTGAAAACTGATATGGACTGGAGCTTGCTCTGAAGCGAAGAAAGCTTCTGTGCGACTGTGATATGGGGATGTGCAGACAGGAGTCTTTTAGGTCTAAAGAAATCACGAATGTCTGGGGAGCTAACATGGGGAGTAGTCCCTGCAGGGTCAACAATTAGAATTTTGGTAGCCTGAGAAAAAGATTCAAGTTGGATAGGTCCAGAATGGGATGCCAAACTGCCTCTTTTCTGGGTACTAGTAAAAGTCTTAAGTAAAATCCTTTCCATTTTTGATCTTCTGGAACTGTTTCCACTGCTCCCTGGGAACACAAAATTTGAATTTGTTCTAAAGCCTGAGTTTTTTTATTTTTGGGTAAATCTGGGTATCCTGAGAATCTTAAGGGCTCTTTAAAAGTGAGTTTGTAACCACTGGCAATAATATTTAGTACCCATTTATCTAAAGTAACACGGTTCCAGTTTTGATAGAAAAGGGACAGCCTTCCCCCTAGCTTTGGAGTGGGGTTGGGAAGGGAGGATGGTAGCGGAGAGTCATAATTGCTCTCTGGCAGTGCCAGGTGTCCTAGAACTCCCTTGCCTGTGAGACTCTGAGGTCCACTGCCTAGATCTTTGGTATTATGGTCTATGACTGGGGGCTCTGTCCCTCTGAGGTTTTCTCTGTTTGCTTTTAGAATGGGTGGGAAAGGACCAATGTTTGACCAGAAAATTCCTGAACTTGGTGGTTGCACTTGTAGAATGTCCTTTACAGTCTGCATGGATTTTGGCTTGTCCTCCATCTTTTTGCGGACTGGGTTAGCTTTAGACCCAAAAAGGCATTCTTTGCCAAGGGGTGCATCCAGGAGATTAACTTTTACATGGTTAGGGAGAGGTTGTTCTCTAAGTCAAGTGTGTCTCCTGATCACTGTGCCAGTGACAGCTACCCTGCAGGAGGCTTCCATGGCATCATACCCACAGTGTATGGAGTGTTTTGCTACTTGAAAACTGATATGGCACAGATCTAAAAATTCCTTAGAAAGACTTTATCCTCTAGACCTGGGAGCTTTTGTTTTAGTTGGTCAAAAATGGTTTGCTGGTATTTGATCATATGGAATTGACAGCCGAGGGCCCCATAGTAAGGGTAGTCGAAGTGTACACTTTTTTTCCAAATCTATAAAGAGCCCTACTTTCTCTGTCAGTAGGCACAGAATTCCTAGAGGTACTGGCCCTAGACTCCTTAGGGCCTGGGGTGACCACTTCAAGGTCAGTAGTTGGGTTTTTGAACAGATATTTATGAGAGTCCTAAACCCTGTAGACCCGGTCAGGCTTTCTGGGTGCAGAAGAGAGTGAGTCAGGACTTAAGGAAGCATCCTGAAAAACATCTTCCACTACTTCCAGAATAGGTGGGATTGCTAGATGTTTGTGCTCACGGAGGTCTAGGAACTCCATGGCTCTCTCTTTGACCTGTGGGTATTCTTGTGCTTCCCACTGAAAGTGCTGTCTCATAGCATAAAGTGTCTCTCCAAAAGTGAGGTCTTCAGGCGGGGAGGTAAAGGGGAGATTTTCCTCTGAATCTGATTCCTCATACAAGGTGTATGCAGTGCCTTCTTCAGATGCAATGTCCTCCAAGTCTGACTCTTCTTCTGAATGCAATGGATCAGGCAAGTATTCGGGGGGGGGTCTCTTTTTCTTTTCCATGGGGTAATACCCTGAAGTCTGTCTGGACTTTACAATGTTAATGAGGTTTTCAGCCAATTTGACTAAATCTTGTTGGGGTACTTGAAATTGTGAGCCCATATGCCTAGGCCTTGCCACAATGCCTTTCTTTGGTGTGGGTTTGGCCTTAGGTCTGGGAGTGTCCAATGCCCTGGCACCTGACTCTTTAGATTGAAGATGTACCAGAATGGGCCTAGGCTGTGAAAAGTCTCCTGTTAGGAATCACTTGTCAGAAGCCATGGCCTGCTGAGTGGTCTCAGACCCAATCGATGAGCTGAAGATATAAACCATAGAAGTCGAAGGGACCAAAGGCATGTCCGACTCCAAATGGGTCTCGACAGAGGCCTGCATTACTGAATCAAAGGTCGAAGGGGGCTATGAAAGAGCATCACCTCCCCTCAGCAATCACAAGTCTAGTAGGCGAGTCAGGGGGGGGTGAGTGAGTGTCATCCGTGGCCCTAGGCTTTTGTTTCTTATCTGTTTTGTATTTAAGTAAATTGAGTTTGGAACAGCAAGCTTCAAAGCGAGACCTGACCAACGTAATCCACAAACTGAGGAATGCCAAGTATATTGTTGCAAAAAGACTTTAATAAAAGAACAAGCGCTTTCGCTCGGCTAAATACTGAGCTTTCTCAAGTTGAAAATGGATTTAACAATTACAAACAGTGCCATTTTATAAGTCTTTCCCTGTCACATGATAAGTTAATTAATTGTTAATTTCAGGTCAATTAACTGTGAGTGGAAAATACTGGTGAAATAAAGAAATACTCACATTTAAACACATTACTCAACTAAAGACATGAATTAAAACATCTAGAGCTATACATAACAATGTATGTTTATTAAATCTGAGGGAATATATATGTAAAAACCTATTATAAAAACTTCATTGTCTAATATGTTAAGATGTATTTCTATTATTTGTAAATGTATTTGACGTGTTTAATATAATAAGTATATCTGTTAAAAATACTTTTATTTTAAAAATAAAAACATAAGAATTTTAAAAACTTTACTAAAAATAAGTGTTATTATTGTTAAAAATCTTGTTACAAACAGTAAACACGTGCAACAGTCAATGGCGTGCCTTACACAGTATATTTACATATGAACCTATAAGCGCGCTCTTCTAATTTTAAGAACACTGCTGATGTTAACACTTTCATTTAAACCCGGGGCTCTATTTGCCTCCAACCTGAGTTGCCAGAAGAGCTCTCTATATTCTAGACTTGTTTCCCAGTCGCCACCCCTGGCATCAGGAAGTATTTGTTCCAATACTAAGAATTTAAATTTAAAATTGTTACAAACCAGAGAATGCTAATATAAAGCATTTGATTCTTTTTGCTTAGAAATATCATACAAATGCTCGTAGATCCTCCTCCTAAAAGGCCTTTCTGTTTTGCCAATGTAGAAACTAGTGCAGGTGGTACATAGTCCTAAATATACAACCCCTTTACTGCCACAGTTTGTAAAAACTTTGGGCGTAAACAGAAAGTTCCTAGAGGTAATGTATACACTTGGGGTGTCCAAAATAGTGTTGCATTGTTTGCAGGCACCACATTTAAAAGTGCCTGCTTTGGACAATTGAGTGCTCATTTTGGTAAAGTTATTCCCTTCAAAAATTTCTTTAAGATTAATGTCCCTCTTTCTAGTAAACTTCGGATGTGGTGGCATTATGTTTTTCAGTTCGTCATGAAGTGAAGGAACTGGCCAATGTCTGTGGAAAATTTTCTCTACTTCAAAAGAATTAAGACAATAGGTGTAAATGAAACTGCCATGAGCATGGTCAAGCTTTTTGATGTTAGTATGGTGTACAACCACCTCTGTACCTAAAAGAGGGGGGTAGACTGTTTCTCTACTGTCCATAACTTGTTGGGCCAGGGTGGTTAAAAATGTTAAAGGATATCCTCTCTCAAGAAATAGGGATTTTAAAAAATCTATCTCTTCTAAAAAATCATGTAAAGTGCTAGACATTCTAGAAGCTCTTATAAACTGTCCTTTGACAATACCCTTTTTCTGGTAAAAGGGATGTCCACTCTGAAAATGTAAATATGTGTTGGAAAAAGTTGGTTTCCTATATAATTTGGATTGGAAAGTGTTATTAACGCGGTCCTTATATAAGGTTACATCAAGGTAGTGTAATTCATCATTGTTAATCGTGTACGTGAAAGATAAAAAAATGGTAGTCAAATTCAGGTACTTAAAGTCCAAAAATTGGTCATAAGTCCCTGCCCAAAAAATACATATATCATCAAGGTACCTTTTGTAGTGTACTAAGTATTGATCCCAGGAGGTAGAGAAAATGAACCTTTGTTCCCATCTGTGTAAGACGACATTAGCATAGACGGATGCACAAGGAGTACCCATAGCTACTCCTTTTTTCTGCTTGTACATTTCACCATTAAAATGTATATAGTTGTTTTCTAAAATTGTTTCCATGTATTCAACTAACAGGTTAATTACAGTGTTGCCCAAGTTGGTTTCAGTGCTTAGTACTTCGTTAAACCACTCTAAGCCCACTGAGTGTGGAATACTTGGAAATAGATCAACAATGTCTATAGTGATCAAAAAGAGTTCCGGTCTGTAAAGGGTTTGTTTTATTCCTTTGAGGAAATCCCAGGAGTGCTTACAAACATGTTCTAGTGATGTACCGAACTGTTTGGTTACCTGGTCAATAAATTTCCCTAGAGGTTCTGTAATGCCTCCTGCCCCAGATACAATGGGTCGAAATTTTAAAGGGTCAAGCCCTTTGTGTATCTTGGGGATTCCAAAAATGACAGGAATTTTTGGTTTGTTAACCTGCAAGTAGTTGTAAAGTTTTTCGTTGATAACACCCTGAAGTAAACGGCCAGATAACATAAAACTGATTTTTGAATAGGCAATGTTAGCTTCATTTCTAGAAACTAACTCATACTGGTTAGAGTCCTGTAACATACTGTAGATGTAAGTATCATAGTCAGGGTGTACATCAACACCACCCCACCCTCTTTGTCAGGTTTCATGACTCTGACATTCTCTTTCTTAAAATGGTTAATAAGTCTGGATGCTTGTTGGTCTAAATTAGTTAAAAATGTTTTAACCACATTGGACCGAAAAGATCTAAGGTCCATATCAACAAGTTCCTCAAAGACCTTAATGGATGGGTGGGTTAAAAGTACTACTCCTGTTCAGTTTATTGTCAGTGAAAGGTTGCCCTTTGAAGTAAAGTGTAAGGTTTAAATTCCTTACAAAGAGTTTAAAATCTATAAGGGTGTTCACTATGTTGAGAGGGCGTAAGGGTACATATTGAAGACCTCTAGTCAGCAGGTCAAAAGCATTCTGCTTAATGTCGACATCTGTGTAGTTGTAAATAGTAAAATTGTCCTTCTTGATTACAACGTAATTACTGCCTAGTTCAGTAGGCATATTTTGTTCATTCTGAATCCCATTGCCAGCTTGACTTGCTGCTATCTCTTGTTCCACCCTTGTGGTATCTGTTTCTGTCCCCTCCCCCCCGCTCTCCCGGGGGGTTGCTGAAAATCCTGGAAGGAATCTTTCCTTCCTTTCTCAGTCAACCTTTCACTTCTACGAAGTGGTTCACTATATTTTAAATTATGTTCTTCAGAGGTGTTGCCCTGGTTGTTGTTGTTAGTGTAACTACCCACGTTCGGTTTGTTAACCCATCGTGATTTACCAGGGAGTGGGTATACCACCCCTTCACGATATTCAATAAGATCACGTTCCAGTTTACGTACTTTTCGGTTTAGAATTCTAACACAAAACTGGTCTACTTCGTCAAACACTTTGTCATAATTAAACTTGACACTCTGAAAATTCCTGTCATTCACCAAAGAGTTGTTCAAAGCATTTAATTCGGTTAAGAGAATATCGGCTTTCGCCTCATATTCAAAATCCATAGCAACCATAGCATTCAAAATTTCAATGCCAGCCCTATCAAAAATATCACACAATTTCTTATAATATAAAGATCCCATCTGTACATTGTTAGGGAATTTAAAACAACGTAGACCCTTCGGTACACGTTGCACAGATACACACTCTTTTAAATAATTAATTTCGAGCTGGTTGCTCTTGTATGCATATAGTTTGTCTCTTGGTTCGTTAAAATTGAACTCAATGTTATTTGTACTGTTAGTGTTTACAGTACCTTGATTGAAAACAAATTGTTGGTCTGTCCAGGCATTAAAATTAAAATCTTTGGACTGCCTGTCATGTGCGTTGTTAACTGCAGAAGATAGAGACCCAATGTGCTCAGAGCAGACTGCTCTAGCAAACGTAGAGTTAGACGGAAGAGGAGTTTCCATGGTGACGGTACCACCTCGTACCAAGCCTGGTGGAGACTTTCTCCTTGTATCAAGAATTTGTTGTCGATTCCCAGGCAGTAAAACATCGTTGTCGCTGTTGCTTTTTAGCAGGTTAGTCAATTGCGTCAGCAGGGAAAAGACTTGGTTGAATTCTTTCCGTGTTACAGGACCGTCTTCACGGTCATCTTTTAGCAGCTGAGGTGTATCAGCGAAATTAATAGATTCGGTCTCCTCAGCCATGAAGCAGTAGCACCAAACGTTCAAACCAAGAAATAAAAAATAACAGGAAACCAAACCAAGGAACAGCAAGCTTCAAAGCGAGACCTGACCAACGTAATCCACAAACTGAGGAATGCCAAGTATATTGTTGCAAAAAGACTTTAATAAAAGAACAAGCGCTTTCGCTCAGCTAAATACCGAGCTTTCTCAAGTTGAAAATGGATTTAACAATTACAAACAGTGCCATTTTATAAGTCTTTCCCTGTCACATGATAAGTTAATCAATTGTTAATTTCAGGTCAATTAACTGTGAGTGGAAAATACTGGTGAAATAAAGAAATACTCACATTTAAACACATTACTCAACTAAAGACATGAATTAAAACATCTAGGGCTATACATAACAATGTATGTTTATTAAATCTGAGGGAATATATATATATATATATATGTAAAAACCTATTATAAAAACTTCATTGTCTAATATGTTAAGATGTATTTCTATTATTTGTAAATGTATTTGATGTGTTTAATATAATAAGTATATCTGTTAAAAATACTTTTACTTTAAAAATAAAAACATAATAAGAATTTTAAAAACTTTACTAAAAATAAGTGTTATTTGTTACAGATATTTATGAGAGTCCTAAACCCTGTAGACCCGGTCAGGCTTTCTGGGTGCAGAAGGGAGTGAGTCAGGACTTAAGGAAGCATCCTGAAAAACATCTTCCACTACTTCCAGAATAGGTGGGATTGCTAGATGTTTGTGCTCACGGAGGTCTAGGAAGTCCATGGATCTCTCTTTGACCTGTGGGTATTCTTGTGCTTCCCACTGAAAGTGCTGTCTCATAGCATAAAGTGTCTCTCCAAAAGTGAGGTCTTCAGGTGGGGAGGTAAAGGGGAGATTTTCCTCTGAATCTGATTCCTCATACAAGGTGTATGCAGTGCCTTCTTCAGATGCAATGTCCTCCAAGTCGGACTCTTCTTCTGAATGCAGTGGATCAGGCAAGTATTCGGGGGGGGGGGTCTCTTTTTCTTTTCCATGGGGTAATACCCTGAAGTCTGTCTGGACTTTACAATGTTAATGAGGTTTTCAGCCAATATGACTAAATCTTGTTGGGGTACTTGAAATTGTGAGCCCATATGCCTAGGCGAAGGCCTTGCCACAATGCCTTTCTTTGGTGTGGGTTTGGCCTTAGGCCTGGGAGTGTCCAATGCCCTGGCACCTGACTCTTTAGACTGAAGATGTACCAGAATGGGCCTAGGCTGTGAAAAGTCTCCTGTTAGGAATCACTTATCAGAAGCCATGGCCTGCTGAGTGGTCTCAGACCCAATCGATGAGCTGAAGATATAAACCATAGAAGTCGAAGGGACCAAAGGCATGTCCGACTCCAAATGGGTCTCGACAGAGGCCTGCATTACTGAATCAAAGGTCGAAGGGGGCTATGAAAGAGCATCACCTCCCCTCAGCAATCACAAGTCTAGTAGGCGAATCAGGGGGGTGAGTGAGTGTCATCTGTGGCCCTAGGCTTTTGTTTCTTATCTGTTTTATGTTTAAGTAAATTGAGTTTGGGATGACTGGTGAACGCCATAGTACTGCAATTGCACAGATTCCTGCCTCAGAAAATGAGCTAAAAACTCTGCTCTACACCTAATAGTATAAATGTTAAACCTAGCACAGAATCAACAGTAAGGGATGTCGTGGTGTGGCCCTAAGCAAATTACAAAAAGCATATGGAGATGATTATTAATTTTATCTGACATGAGCCAAAGAAGAAAGAAAGGAATTCCCCAACTGTGTACTTATCTTTCTGACAATGTCTCTCTGGTACAAGCTGACCGACACACTTGAAATCTGCTTTGGGCTCCGGCGGCAAGAAAAGACTAAAGTGATGACACAGGCTGGCTCACTTTATACCTGAATCCAAAGCACACGATAGTCACAAACAAAAAACTTTAATGAAGCTTTCAGGTCTCCACCCTTCATCAGCATACTAAACACATCACATTAATTACATTTAAATAGAGGAATATTAAAATCACATGATCAAGCCAGCCATTCATAAAACATCCGTAATTAGTAATACAAATTAGTTAAAAACATTTCCTAGTTGTAAAATACCAGGAATATTTTTGTTTATATAAAAAATGTTTATATAAAAATATTTATAACAAATGTGGTAAGTAATATGAAGATATAAGAGTAAAAATAAAATATAAAAATTACATGTATAAATTTAATACTAATTTAAAGATATTTTTTAAAGATTCTCCTTCTGCCTTTTCACTAAAACTGGTTTTAAACTCACTGTTCCATTAAGCCCAGGATATTTGTCAGCATGTAGACGCAATATCCATTCATATTCTTTTAGTAGCAAAAGATTTTCAATATCACCACCTCTGATGCCCAAATTCAAAACAGATATACACCTAAATTTAAATGTATGTGACTGAAACTCATGCACATGCCTATATAATGCATTTGTTTCTACCTTTCTTTTTATTTCTGATTTATGTTCTACTATTCTGTCTTTTAACTTCCTAATCATTTTCCCCACATAGAATACACTACATAGGGTACAGGTAGCCAAATATACCAATTTAGTTGTGTTACAATCTGCTTTACAAGAAAAATCATAACATTCACCTGTAGTTGGATGCTGAAAACCACTTTTACTATCATATATATCTGAACAACACACACAATTATAGCATTTAGATGTGTACACTTTTGTTCTTACTGACAGTATTTCACTTTGAAAATCTTTATAGCATAACATTTGTTTCAATGTCTGACCATTTCTAAAGGCATATTTTGGTGTTAATCCTAATAAATCTTTTAGATCTGGTTGGGCCATTAATATGACCCAATTTTTCTCAATAATCTTTCAGACATCATGTGTGTTGGCATTATAGGTGGTGATAAATCTTAAAACATTACAGCTTTTTGTCTTTTTCTCTGTTGTATCTATATTCTGCATCATTTGGTGTGTTGCCCGTTCTATAATTTGATGTATAGAGCCAAAAATAGGTTTATATAAACTGCTTCTTCCTTGTAAAACCTGTTCATAACTCATATTAATCTCATTCAATATATAGCCATTATTAATAAAATCTTCCTTCATTTTCTTAATTTCCTCTTTAAAAATAACTTCTTCACTAGTTAATCTACTTACTCTTATAAATTGAGATTTTAAGATGCTTCTATAAACATGGGTAGGGTGCATACTAGCTGCATTCAAATATCTAGCTGCATGCACATCCTTCCTATGTATCATCGTATGCAATTCATTAGATTTTCTATATAGTTTTACATCCAAGAATACTATATTATCTCTAGAAAAATTAATTTTAAATCTAAGAAGTCTGAGCAAGGCCAGTTAAGGGGAAAGGAGTGTGATGTGGAGCAGTCTTTAAATGGCGTTCCTGCTATGGGCACGGATGAAAATGCCTTAGGAGGTCAGAAACAACCAACAGCCTCTGTGTTGGAAGGGAAGGAGAAACGCAAACAAACCGAAATTTCGTCTTTTTTGCCCTTTCGCCTAAAACAACCGGAGAAGATTGTCTTACAGCAGAGAAGGCAGCAGGAATCCATAGATCATCAAAAAACTCCACAACACCAAATGCAGAAAAGGAAAAACGACAGCCCCAAGCAGCCCAGCAAAGCGCCGAGGCGCTAAGAACTTGTCGCTTACTGAGCGGTACTGTTAATTCTGCAAATTTTATGCTATCAGATGAGCACTATAAACTATTTGAATATGGAATGAAGTTTATTCCTTCATTCAAGGAAAATATTGTTGATATACTAATGGATGTTAAACTTTTTGCAAGGAACATTATGTTGAAATCAATGTTTAAACAGTCAGATAGTTTAAATCCTGTCTTCAAAAAATTGAGTGTCTTTATGCCACAGCTGTCGCCTGTAATTTTGGCCTTTCAAAATATAGTGGAAATGGAAATTAGAGCTCTTTACACTAGTAAAAATAAAAATAAGAATAAAGGCAGAAATGTTTGATATAACTTGTCTTTTGATGAATATAAGGCCTTACAGCAATTGAAAAAAGATAAAAATATTATAATTAAACAGGCTGACAAGGGAGGGGCTACTGTTATAATGGACAAGCTTTGGTACATGAATAAGTTTCATGAATTTTTGTCTGATACAAATACTTTTAGGAAGATCACATTTGTGGATATAAAAAATCATGTTTCTCAAATTAATTTAGCTCTGTATGACATGCAATTGTGTCAGGATATAACCATCGACTTATTGTCCTATTTGACTGTAACTTGCCCTAAGATCCCACAGATCTATGGAATACCCAAGATTCATAAGTCTATCACTGACCCACCTTTAAGACCCATTGTGTCAGGTAAGGGATGGGTGACGGAACCCATATCCAGATACTTACAGAATGTTTTAGCAAAGTATCTACCTAAATGTGAAACAATACTCAAAGATACAGTGCATTTCTTAGAAAAGGTTGATTTATGGGACAGAACAAGTAACATGACAGAATATTTACTGGTTACACTAGATATAGAATCACTATTTACGGTGATTCCTATTGACTATGGGATAGAGGCAATAAGAAATTTTCTGATGATGCAATCATTGCAGCAGACACGTGAAGTGGAGAATATATGTTTCCTTTTAGATTTAGTTTTGACTAAGAACATCTTTATTTTTGATAATGTACCATATCAACAATTAACAGGAGTGGCTATGGGTACATCAGTAGTGAATACGTTTGCCAACTTGGTCCTATATGTATGGGAGAAACAATATGTCTTGAGTGCTAATAATCAGTTTAAACATTTATTGGACTGCTACTGTAGGTTCGTTGATGATTGCTTTTTTGTGTGGGCAGGTATGTTAGAAGAATTAGAAAGTTTTTTAAAGTATTTAAATTCAACAACAGAGTTTCTTAGATTTAAAATGAATTTTTCTAGAGATAATATAGTATTCTTGGATGTAAAACTATATAGAAAATCTAATGAATTGCATACGATATACATAGGAAGGATGTGCATGCAGCTAGATATTTGAATGCAGCTAGTATGCACCCTACACATGTTTATAGAAGCATCTTAAAATCTCAGTTTATAAGAGTAAGTAGATTAACTAGTGAAGAAGTTATTTTTAAAGAGGAAATTAAGAAAATGAAGGAAGATTTTATTAATAATGGCTATATACTGAATGAGATTAATATGAGTTATGAACAGGTTTTACAAGGAAGAAGCAGTTTATATAAACCTATTTTTGGCTCTATACATCAAATTATAGAACGGGCAACACACCAAATGATGCAGAATATAGATACAACAGAGAAAAAGACAAAAAGCTGTAATGTTTTAAGATTTATCACCACCTATAATGCCAACACACATGATGTCTGCAAGACTGAGAAAAATTGGGTCATATTAATGGCCCAACCAGATCTAAAAGATTTATTAGGATTAACACCAAAATATGCCTTTAGAAATGGTCAGACATTGAAACAAATGTTATGCTATAAAGATTTTCAAAGTGAAATACCGTCAGTAAGAACAAAAGTGTTCACATCTAAATGCTATAATTGTGTGTGTTGTTCAGATATATATGATAGTAAAAGTGGTTTTCAGCATCCAACTACAGGTGAATGTTATGATTTTTCTTGTAAAGCAGATTGTAACACAACTAAATTGGTATATTTGGCTACCTGTACCCTATGTAGTGTATTCTATGTGGGGAAAACGATTAGGAAGTTAAAAGACAGAATAGTAGAACATAAATCAGAAATAAAAAGAAAGGTAGAAACAAATACATTATATAGGCATGTGCATGAGTTTCAGTCACATACATTTAAATTTAGGTGTATATCTGTTTTGAATTTGGGCATCAGAGGTGGTGATATTGAAAATCTTTTGCTACTAAAAGAATATGAATGGATATTGCGTCTACATGCTGACAAATATCCTGGGCTTAATGGAACAGTGAGTTTAAAACCAGTTTTAGTGAAAAGGCAGAAGGAGAATCTTTAAAAAATATCTTTAAATTAGTATTAAATTTATACATGTAATTTTTATATTTTATTTTTACTTTTATATCTTCATATTACTTACCACATTTGTTATAAATATTTTTATATAAACATTTTTTTATATAAACAAAAATATTCCTGGTATTTTACAACTAGGAAATGTTTTTAATTTGTATTACTAATTACGGAGGTTTTATGAATGGCTGGCTTGATCATGTGATTTTAATATTCCTCTATTTAAATGTAATTAATGTGATGTGTTTAGTATGCTGATGAAGGGTGGAGACCTGAAAGCTTCATTAAAGTTTTTTGTTTGTGACTATCGTGTGCTTTGGATTTATGCTATATAGTACAATCAGAGTATCCTCACTTTATACCTGAGCATACTGACGTTGGTTAAGGCGTCCACCAGCCTGGGAGGCAAAATAAGTTTCTCTGGTAGTCGTCCGGCTAAGGGCTTTCACAGCAGGAAATCCTGTTAGGACTGCAACAGTGAAACACGAAGAACATCTGCCTCTTTTCAGAAGCAACCTGAAAACACTCTTTGGTTAAGTGACTTGCTCAGTCACAAAGCAGGCAAATGGAGACAGAGGAAGCCTGCTAGAAGTGCACAGCTTTAATCCCTTGCACTAGACTAGCAAACGTACAATTAGTAGGAATGCTATGATCATGGCAGTAGAACCATAACATAAGGGGGAGAAGCAAACTTTGTAGAGACACACACATCAAATGCTTTCTCTATGCTTTCATTTCACTATAGCTTCAACCAAAGTAAAACAATGTGGCCAAAGGTTCAACTCGACAAAATAAGGACAAAGACTTTTTTTTTTTTTTGCAAGAGGCAGGGCCCATGCATCCTTTTACACTTTCTCTATTTCTATACATTAGCTCCACAGCTGCACAACTGCAGCAAAAAAGAGAATCCCATATCTTTGACAAATTAATCAACAGATGTTTCAACACAAGCAGTTACAGACTGCTGTGTAACCAGCAACAAGGCTTTACAAACTCAATTAGTACCAAAGCTGTGCTGCTATCAGCAACAGATTCCATTTATAGTAACATTAATGATGGGCTCCTTACTGGGTTTTTTGTAGATATAACATGTGCCTTTGACAGTAAACTGCAACCTTTTACTAAACAAGCTTCAAAAACTGAACTTTGGAGAAAATGTGTTACTCTGGTTTAAAGCTCCTTTCAGGAGAAACCATTTCAAATATTTGCTAACAACCAACTATGTGATATAACAGTTAAACATAGGAGTTCCTCAAGGCCAGGTACTTTGTGCACTACTATTTTCATTATTTCTAAATTACATCTCTCACGACTTATCAAAATTAAAAATCATTATGTACTCTGACGAAATCTTCCTCCTCCTAGAGACTCAAGTTCCACCAAATTCTATAAAACACAACTCAGTCTCATTTTACAAACCTTTGCTAATTGGCTACACAATAACAAGCTACACATTACAGTAGCAAAACAAACATGCTTTCTCCACAGCAAAGAAACTTGCATACCTTCCTCCAGTACACGTGACAGATTTAAAATGTAATATCCAAATGTGAAGCAACAAAAATATTGTGGGGTAAACTTTAGATTCAATAGTGAAGTTCAACCTTCCACAAAGATAACATTACAACCAAAATATTAAAACAATGCTACTGTCTCTCTCTCTCACTTTTTATCACCAAGTGCAAAGATGACTATAGCCAAAAATGTCCTAATACCAAAGCTTGAATATTCACTTTCCCTTGTTACACTTCAGTCCGCTAAAATCAAGTAACCAGAAATAAAATAATTTGATTTACTCTGCTTGTAAATACAAACTGCCATCACTATACTGTATGTGAAAAGGCACAATGACTGTCAATACCTAACAGACCCACCTTTCTCCTCAACTCATTAGTACTCAAAGTTCTACATCTCTGTAGTGACCACCTCAAAAATGGTTACTCCAAATCACAGAAGAAAGCTACTCCCTTAAAAACAGCTAAGAAAATACAAACACATGGGTCAAACCCCAATTCAAGCTAGCCATTACAGAAAAAGCCCTCTACAGAACAGGTCCAGCCTAATGGAAACAGCTACTGTCTGACATAAATTCATCTTGCCATCTTGCAAGTGCTGCTTAAGTGTTCTTTTTTTTGAATGTTGGAAGTTTTTTCTATACTTTTTTAAGTGCAACTGCTTCCACAACACTGTCTGCAGTTTATGCAGGTAGGCAAATATGTACTAATACTTTTGTATATATGGAAATAATTCTGCTCTCCAATCTTAACTGAAAGTGGAATATGTTTTCTTCTATACTGATTTAGTGCAAATAATTTTATAAGTTTATTGCTTCTGTACTCTTGTACCGGGGTTGTGGCTGAAAAGTGTCTACAGAGTAGCCTACCTACCCGATCACCAAACTGTAAAATTATATAAATAAAATTTGGATTCACTGCCAGCACATGAAAAGAAACTGCATCAGCACTGATTTCTTACTGGAAAAAAAAGGACGATGCAGTAAAGAATCTAGAAACAAAAATGAACAAATTAAAAATAATCCAATTTAAACTTAGTGCAGGGACACCACACAAATATACTGGCTTAAACTTAGTTTTGAACAATTTAAGCTCTTCTATGCAAAACCGTATGACCTGTGGTAAAAATTAAAGTTATGCGACTACTTACAATATCAGCTGATCTTCAACAAACCCCAGTGCAGTGGGTTAAAACCTGGAATATCCTTCCCAACAGCCTTCTGTAAGCACAGTTCTTCACAGATCTGTTAACTTTATAAGACTATTCCGATGTCTACCATACTATCTACACTATGAGATACATCTATACACTAGAAAATATCACACAAACACTACAGAGGTAACAGAGAAAATTGCAGAAACCTCAAGGGGCTTATGAAGATATAAGAACACTACAGCAATCCAACAAAGTAATAACTAAAACCCAAGTCTTAATTCTAATACTAAAATTATCTAATTTAGTCAAAGCACAATCAAATATTCAAGTTAGAATGAATGCAGCACTTTTGCCAGTAATCAAGTTACAAGTCGCGAAGAGCAGCAAATGAGATCTGAGGTATGTGGGGAGAGCAGGGCATTATGGGAAGATACATTCTTAAAGGGATTTGAGGCTGTAACATTAACACTGCTGGACTGGCTCTGATGGTGGCTTGAGGACGCATAAGTCAGATCAGATGGACTGAATGAAAAGGATTTAAACAGTTTGTGGGGAAGATGGAAAGTTGTCTTAGAGAAATATCAGACTTCTATACAAGGCAAAAATATCAAAGTCAAAATTCCAAGAAGTTAGCAACCAGAAGTGACAAAACCTGTCTTACTTCAAGAAAACCGAGACTATGAGAACTGTGGTAGTCAAGAATTACAGAAGGATATTCCTCAAGTCATGTCTCCAATTGAAGTTGTAGTGTTGCAGGAAGCATCTTAAAAGTAAACCCACATGTCCAGGGTAAACTGTACTGACAAATTCTATAGATATGAACACTAGTGAAAGAACCAGACACACATTAGTGTTTTTGAATATGAACAAAATGTTTTACTAGTGCATTCTTAGTAAGGTGTTACAGTTAAGTTTCTGTAAATAATGCAATGCAATTCATGCTACCTTGTATTTTCGAATGCAGACCTTAGGAAGGATAGACTAAATGTATTGTATCAGGGTATTACGTAAGCTTCCCGATAGCAGAATAATCATTAGGTGAAATGTGCAAACCACAAGCACATTTTTAATTCCTGAAGCTAATAAGACAATCTCTACTTCGTCTACATCTTTTTGGAATTTTGAAAAAAAAAAAAAAAAAACGACATTTCACTAAGGGGGCACTAGAAAAGCAGCATGAACATTACATAGTTTTTTTTCACAGCAACTCAAGGACCCAGTAGAACTGAAAAACTATGTGGCCCTATGACACAGAGGAATAAGGCCCTTACTGCAGCCCAAATAACCTGTGCTCAAGTTAGTGGCATGGATGCTGGAAGGGTCACATGGGGAAGACAGCAGCAGCAGCATGATGTTACACCAGCAGCAGCAGTAGTATGATGCTACAGCAGCAGCAACGGTATGATGGTACACCAGCAGCAGCAATAGTATGATGCTACACCAGCAGCAGCAGCAGTCGTATGATGCTACACCAGCAGCAGCGGCATGATGCTACACCAGCAGCAGCGGCATGATGCTACACCAGCAGCAGCGGCATGATGCTACACCAGCAGCAGTAGTAGTATGATGCTACACCAGCAGCAGTAGTAGTATGATGCTACACCAGCAGCAGCAGTAGTATGATGCTACACCAGCAGCAGTAGTATGATGCTACACCAGCAGCAGCAGTATGATGCTACACCAGCAGCAGTAGTATGATGCTACACCAGCAGCAGCAGTAGTATGATGCTACACCAGCAGCAGCAGCAGTAGTATGATGCTACACCAGCAGCAGCAGTAGTATGATGCTACACCAGCAGCAGCAGTAGTATGATGCTACACCAGCAGCAGCAGTAGTATGATGCTACACCAGCAGCAGCAGTAGTATGATGCTACACCAGCAGCAGTAGTATGATGCTACACCAGCAGCAGCAGTAGTATGATGCTTTACCAGCAGCGGTATGATGCTACACCAGCAGCAGCGGTATGATGCTATACCAGCAGCAGCAGTATGATGCTACACCAGCAGCAGCAGTATGATGCTACACCAGCAGCAGCAGTATGATGCTACACCAGCAGCAGCAGTATGATGCTACACCAGCAGCAGCGGTATGATGCTACACCAGCAGCAGCAGCAGTAGTATGATGCTACATCAGCAGCAGCAGCAGTAGTAGCAGTATGATGTTACACTAGCAGTAGCAGTATTACACTGCGCCAGAAGCAGCAGTAGCAGTATACTACTACAGCAGCATGACACTACACCAGCAGCAGCAGTATGACGCTCCACCAGAAGCAGCAGCAGTATGATGCTACACCAGCAGCAGCAGTATGATGCTACACCAGCAGCAGCAGTATGATGCTACACCAGCAGCAGTAGTATGATGATGTTATACCAGCAGCAGCAGTATTACACTGCATCAGAAGCAGCAGTAGCAGTATGACACTACACCAGCAGAAGTAGCAGCAGTATGGCACTCCACCAGAAGCAGCAGCAGCAGTATGATGCTACAACCAGCAGCTGCAGCAGTACGTATGTATGACACTACACCAGTGTCCTTCAGCTCCTCACTTGATGTGACTCATGCTGAGCCCAGGGAAGGCTAAGGTGGATCCGGTAGGCCCAGTGAAGGAGGAGAGGAGATGATGGCAGCTGATGGTCAGCTACTGGAAGGGAGAAAAAGAAATGAAAAAAAGGGATGACCAATGTACTTATATGGGAGTCTTATGCCTCCTGTTTTGCCATCCTTCATGTTACAACAGGTGCTCTTGTTCTTATATGGAAGAGTCACTACTAGAAAACTCTAGCTGGATCACAGGGGAACAGAAGGTAAGTAAATCCAAATGTTATGATTTACTGTAAAAAGATCCTCCCTGTGAAGAGCAAATTTTCCCAGCAGCAGCAGGATAGAAGTGTAGTAGTTGAACTGACTCATTCTAAGCCAATAACAGTTTTGGCATATAAGAAGATTCGGTCTCCAAGACAAGGCTTTCGCTGTTCACTATAGAAGATTATCTGAGAAGGCCAGCAAACTGAAGTTTGTACTTCTGAGATTCTAGTTGAAATAACAGAAACACATCTTTCTGGGTAAAAAATAATGTCCTCAAAATCTACTGGTTCAAAGAGAAGTAACATTAACCTCTGACAAAGTCTAGGTCTCAGAAAAGAGGAACTTAGCTTTAATGTGATCTCACAAGTACAACCTCTTTGAGAAAACTCTTGAAAGAAAAATTAGCTGGTCTCTGGAAAAAGCAGGAATACATGATAGAATTACAAAATGTGCAGCAGGTAGACAAGACTTGTTTCAAAGAAGTGACTGAAGTAGTCCAAAGGTTTGGCACTAGACAGTTCAGAGCATCCAGACTTTTATACAGTATCCAGACAACAATTTTTCCCATTTCTGAAGGTTATAATTTTTCTAATAGCTTTTTAGCTTCTTCAACTAAATCCAGCACTTTTGGGGAAAGCAAATCTCCTTGAATCAGAATCATAACCACCAGGCTGACAGATTCAGAGATTTAATCATTATTCTCCAACTATTTATGTAAAATAAACCGAATGGTGTGATTTTAGTACATCTAACTCGCCTCACAAAGCACATCTGATGATTTGAATTTATATTTACAGTTTGTATTTACATTATCAGCAAGCAAAATCACCAAAACTGCACTCTCTGTTCATTTCATTTACAAAGGGGGCACTAGCTCCTCTTAACAGCCTTCCCAGCTAATTCTAAAGGGCAGGAGGTGTCAACCCCCTCTTTAAACAGAATGAATGGAAATATAGTAACATATATGATGGTCACAAAACAGATGTCACAATCCCATTATCAAACCATTGTAGGTGTTTATTTGGGGTTAAGTAGAGTAAACTTATGCCATAAGTAGTCCTGAGGTTGACATGTTGAGACTGTCCACTTCTTTGTATGGGCAGTTGTCAAGACTGTTCTACAGTGAGCTGCATCAACAAATACCATGACTGAGTTGACAGGACTTCAGCTATCAAATCAGTATGACACATGGCTTATTTATTTAACATTTGTTTACTGGGAAAGTCCGACTTGGAACAAAGCCAATTTTCAGCAGAGGCCCAGGGAGAAATGCTCCAGACGCATGTCTTTGAAACGTGGGAGGAAACTAGAGCACCCACAGGAAACCCACACGGATGCAGGGAGGACATGCAGACTCCACCCAGAAGGCGCTCCAGCCGAGAATCGAACCAGAGAACCTCTTTGCTGTGAGGTGACAACGCTAACACTGCACCACGGCGCCGTCCATTTGTATCCTGTTTTGCACTGCCTTGAACAGAATCCTTTTTGAGGCATAGTGAATAGTGGGAATAGCATACATTAGATCTCATCTGTATGGAGGAAGGTAACCAGTTTCTAAATTGTTTTATATCGGATTAAGGAATAACAGTTTGCAAGCTATTTTTGCTCTACAAATTCAGTATTTCTCAGAAAACTGTAACACCTAGCTTCCATTCATAACCCTCCTGGACATGGGCAATCATTAATAAATACAGTCCTGGGTACTTGACTAGAGTATCTATGGTATTACATTGGGATGAAATGGCAAGGCTTGAAATGACCTCCGGGATGAGAGCCTAGTAACCTCCTATGATCCTAAGATACCTGTCAGCTGAGTGAGTCTGACTCCATTCTGATGCCCTGAAAGATAAACTACATAAATTAGGATACTTTACACAATTACCCAGTCACAAATATGGATTGCTTTCTTGCAAAATTAGCATGTCTTGGTGCCCCCCCCTTGCATGTTGGTATTTCAGTTCAATGTGCATCACCTACATGGATATGACGTGATCTAGAAGGAAACATTTTGAAAAGCTATTGGTACTCTTGCAACTGCTTTAATTTCCATCAGGCTGATGAAGAGAGATTTTTTTCGAACAGGCCAGCAGCTTATAATGAAAGATTACAGAATATGCTTGAGGAGCACTCTTCAGAACAATCTCTTCTCAACACCTCAGTTATAGTGGGAGGTGGTTAAGGACCCGAGAACAGTCTGCCCTTAAAATAACTTTCTTGACTGATTTCAGAATGGAATTATTGTCTTCAAGAAATGTAGATTACTTCCAATTACTTTTCACTGTCCACTGTGGCGTGATGACCGTCTTCAAATGGGTATGGATATTTACCGGTGATAAGTGGATTGAGAACCCTGCCTACTCCAACCTATGCCAGAGATCCATGCTAACAGTGGTAGGAGTGTATGTGCCCCTACTGGCCAGTGTGTGTGCCTGTCAAAAAGCCCAGCAACCTTGGGTCAGCAAGCTACTGGCAGGCTAGCATCCAGTTGCCCAGCTTGGGTTACCTGGGACAGCTCTGCCGAACAAAAGCTGGATGTAAAATCAATCAATATGCCAATATGTAACAAAGAATTGTTACACTCAGTGTAGGTTCACTGACAGGACAGAGCTTGGAAATGGATGACATGATGGCCTATGCATCCAGGAGACAAGATGGAAGGGTAGCAAAGCAAAGCCACTTGGCTTGGGATCCTGAGTCCATTATTCAGGATGAAGACAGGCTAGAAATGGTGTGGAAATTGTGGTGAGGGAGAGACTTCAGAAGATAGCAAGAGATGTCATCAGAATTAGTGACAGACTTATGGCAATCAGACTCCAGTGTAATGACAGGGCAGTACTCATAAGCTCAGCCTATGCTCCACAGCAGGGTTGTGATAGTGAGGAAAAGACTGCATTCAGAAAGCAGATGCAGGACCTACTAGATAAAGCGGGACAACATGAACTGGTGTTGATAACAGGTGACCTGAATGCACTTGGTGGGACAGACAGAACAGGATATGAGGACTGCCTAGGCCCACATGGGTGGGGAAACAGGATCACATACAAGAATGGCCAACATGCAACTCAGGTAGACTTCATCCTAGTAAGGAAAGGGCAGTGGGGTAGAAACAGTGATTGCAAAGTCATCCCCAGTGAATCAGTAAGCCCACACATAAACCACACAATCAGTTGCAAACAGTGGTCAGAGACGACACTAAGTAAACAGAGATCAGGCTGAAGACTTGGAAGCTGAATAGAGAGAAAACAGACCAGTTCAAGGAATTACTCAGGTCCCTACCACCTCAAGAACAATAATAAATAATTGGACTTAAAGAAGAATGACAGTCTCTCTCTAGGACTACAGAACAAATATGCAAATGAGTCAGGTATGGAAATAAGCTCCATAAATAAAGCTGTTGGTGGAAAGCAAAAGTCTAGGAAGCCATCAAAAGTAAGGAGGAGTGCAGGAAAAAATGGAAGAAAGAAAAGACTGATCAAGCTAGAAATTAATACTGGCTGGCTAATAAAGAGGTTAGGAGAGGAGTTGCAAAAGCAAAGAACAAAACATTAAAGGCACTCAACCATCTTTTGGAAAGTAACTCAGTAGATGTAACTAAGAAACTGTATCAGGCTGCAAGGCAAAAACAGAAAGAAAAAAAGACAGTTGGGCACCCTTCATAAGGGATGCCAGAAACAGCTTGCTCACCAGTCCACAGGACATCAAAGGCATATGGAAGGAGTACTTCCAGCAGCTTCTGAATGAAGAAAACCTTACAGAAGCTGTACTGCCCCAGACACAGCCTACAGTGAGAGAGGAGGAGGAGGAGCCCACCACAGAAGAAGAAAGAACAGCACTAAGAGAAAGCAGCAGGCTCAGATGGGGTCACAGGACATATGATAAAGGTATCACGTGAGATAGGGGAGAAATGAATCCTGAGAGTACTCACAGCAGTAGGGCCTGGAGAATAAGCATACTAGTGCCAGTGTTAAAGAACAAAGGGGCATTCATAACTGTGGACAATACAGAGGTATCAAACTCATCACATTGAATGAAAATTCCGGACAGGGTAATTGACAAATGAATAAGCAGAGTAGTATAAAGATGTCAGATGAACAGTTTGAATTCAGATTAGGATGCACGACTGACTAGACATTTGTAGTGAGACAGATATGTGAAAAGAAGCCAGAAATGAGGAATGAGTCTAAGTGGGCATTCCTAGACTTGGAAAAAAGCATATAGGAAGGTCCCCAAGAAAGGTGATTTGGGCAGTCATGGGGTGGTTCAAAGACCCACAAACATTGAGAGAATTAGTGCAAGCTATGTACAAGGACCCAATAACTCAAGCATGGGCAGTTTTCAGTCTCACAGAGGGGGTTTCCAGTGGGTGTGCATCAGCCTTCAGCTCTAAGCCCACTGCTGTTCATACTGGTAACAGACTACAGTAGCAAACAGGTAGCAGTGCCTAAATCAACAAAGTTGCCATATGCATACAATGTGGCATTACAGGCAGACTCTAAGCAAGAACTTCTGAAAAGGATATGGGAATGGAATACAAACTGAGGACACGTGGGATGAAACAGAGTGCAAATAAGATAGATGTAGTAACAGCAAATAGGAGAAATTAGAAGAGGCTGAGAACTAAGACAGAAAGGAAAATAGTGGAACAGGTTAACAGCTGTAACTGTATGTGAAGGGTGATTAAAGGGAAGGGAAATCTGAATGAAGTGGTCAAAGCTAGAACCAGAGGGGCTGCAGCCAACTGGCACGGAGTATCAGGGGTAATATATGACAGAAGAATGCCAAAGATGCTGAAAAAATGGTGTACAAAACACTAGTGTGACCCATACTACTACAATATGGTACAAAAACTTGAGTAGTGAAGGCAGAGCAGTTGAAGAAGCTGGAGACGACGACCCAAAACGGGTGGTAGGATGCACACTGTGAGACAGACAAAGAAATAAGGACATAAGAGCAGAAGCCAAAGAAGCTCCAATTACAGAAAAGGTCAGAGAGAACAGATTACTGTGGTTTGGGCACATGTGCCAAAAAGCAGAAAACAATCTGGTGAAGATGATATGGGACAGACAGGATGAAGGCAAGAGGAAACAAGGGCGTCCAGCAAACTAGTGGCTAGATTGTGTGAGAGAAGACCTGTGACAGCCAAGCATGAGTGCTGAAAGATGGTAGCAGAGTGGCAATGAACAGAGAGATGGCGACAGTTGACACGACACCCCAACCCCACGCAGAAAATAGGAAAATGGGAGTTGATGATGATGATGATGTCATCCACTGTGGCCTCTTGCTATGTAGTCACACATGGGGAGCTAAAAGACTGTATAAACAGAGATGTACATGAGATCTCTGAAGTACTACCTGGCTGCAACTGTACATGAAGGAAAGTTTCTTCATATATTTTCAAATTTAACATTACTTTTCCTGTCTGACCCAAGCCTTCATTTTAACAGCATCTCTCGGACTCTCAAATACTGTTTGAGCTGGGTTTAAGGACATTTCTAGTAACTTACAGTGATGGCCAAATACAGCAACTGAGTTATTACAGTGAAGTACTGAAAGTAACTGTTCCTTGGTGCCTGTTACTACCTGGCAATTCTCCAGGAATGAAATATTTACTTGCTGTTTCTTTAAACGAGAAAAAGCTGGAGCTAAACATTTGGGAAAACTCTTGGAGAGTGAAGAAAACTAAATGGGGAGTAGCAAACTGACAGTAAGAATGACCGACTTAGAATCTTGAACATTTTCTGTGGGGAGGCTTTACAGGAATGAACACAGGCATTTTCCATGACTATGGCTGCTTTAAGACAGTTCTTTTCTGTGAAAAGCAAAATTGTCTTAAGCATCACCACCAGACTGGACGCCTGCCTTTGGATGATTGGGTCTTGGTTTTGTTTGGGATAGCATGATCCATGCATTCCTGGAGATGTCCGTAGAATGTATTTATATAGGATTCTGCAGTTTGGGCTGTAGTTTCCACTGGCCCTGGGGCCTTGAAGGATTCCACTTCGATTTTGAGAAGTGAGAAGTTCGCTTTTGAGAAGTTTTTCACTGTGGTTTTCTGGGCTGGGGGTGGGGTCGGGATGTGGACATCCAATGAAATTAATTTATGGTCTGATCTTACCAATGAGGGATATACTTCTGGTGTGGAGCATAGAGTCCCCATGTTGGTAATGATCAGGTCTAGTATGTTGTCCCCTCTTGTGGGAGTGGTGACTAGTTGTTCCATAGCATTTGAGTTTATAATTTCCAGGAATCTTTGGGCTAAGGTGCTGGGGCTTGAGTAGTGCTTCCAGTCAATGTTTGGGTAGTTGAAGTCACCCAATATAATGGTGTTTGGAGATATCTTCATGTTCTCCATTGTTTTCAGGAAAGCCGAATGGGATTCCTGACTTTGAGAGGCTGGTCTGTAGGATGCTATAAACTGAAAAGCAGTCTTGCCCACTGTTAGTTGCACATGGATGGTCTCCGATGGTGCAATGCCACTAACCTGGAGGTGTGGATATCCTTGATAAATATGGAAACTCCCCCTCCTTTTGTGGTTCGGTCCGGGTTTTGGTGCCGAAAAGCATGATATGAGGTATAGCCTGGTAGTGCTGGGGTGCTCTCTGGAGCCTTGAACCAGGTTTCTGTCACTGCACAGATATTGATGTTCTCCATACTGAGGAGAGCTTGAGTGCATCTTGAGGTTAAGACTTCTGGCATTTAGCAGCATTACCCTTAGTTTCTTGTTCCTTGTGCTGTCTATGGGGTGGGTTTGACTTTGAGCCTTGCCTAAAAAGGCACTATGGGGGTGGCAAGAGCCTTTGCCAATATCCAAAAGCCCAGTGGTGACAGGTGCAAGCCGTCCCTAGCGAAGCAACGTGGCTTGTCGAGCATGTCATTCCAGGCTGACAGACACTGGATCCCCTTTGAATGACACCAAAATTTTAGCCAATTGTTAAAATCGATCATTTTGTCTTTGTACTGTGGCATCATTCTAGGTGAGGGTAAGATGCTGCTCAAGGTCAGGGTCATACCAGTCTGGGCTACATGATCAGAGAGCTCCTCTATGTCTCTTTTCATGTAGTCCAGGAGGTTGCTCAGGTCATTCACACCAGCATGTACAATGACTGAGTCATATTTGTATTTGCTTTGGAGTGACCCGAGTGCTTGCGTTATGTGGCGGATCCTAGCGCCCGACAGGCAGCTCACTGTGACCTTCTCTTTATTCAGCCTGGTGAGCGGACGCCAGTGTGTCTGACAATAGAGTCACCTATAACAAGAGTATCAGGTGTGTTATTCAGCCTTAAGGGCTGTGGCTGCTTGGCACACTGACTTTGTGGGTTATGTGTTGTGTGTGTTTTGTTTTGAGGTAGCGTTTGCTTGGATGTCTGCTTTGGAGGTCTCTGTTGCTTAGGTAGATTTTTATTTAGAGCCTCAGTATGTTTTTGTGTATTTATGTGTTTGGTTCGCTGATGTGGTGGGACTATGTGATACTGGAATTGTGTTGTGTGAGGTTACCTTCTCCTCCTGACTGGTTACACCAGTTTTGAGATGAGAGAGCTCAGCCTCCAGTTTGGCTAAATAGTTGCATCTCTCACATATATTTGAACCTGTTTGGAGGAGGAGAGGGTTGTCCGTGTACATGAGACAGTTGTAACATTGCCTCAAAATTCCCAGATTCACCAGCTGGACTGGAGAGGAAACCATTGACTGACCTTTGGACATGCTAGAGTAATAGGGAAACTGAATTTAAGACGGACCAATAGAGGACAGGGTAATCGTAGAGAGTATAAGAGTAAGTAGTGCTTATGGTTTAATAGTGCTAACTTGTAGGATTACTTAATTGGACCAGTGAAGGGCCTTAGAATGAGAATATGGTGTTTAAATTGAGAGATAGAGCAGTTCTAAGGGAAAAAGTGAAGAGCAGACTTTGTGGAGCCAGGAATAGTTTAAACCCAATTAGGTGGCGCTGCCCTTTGTTGCGCTATGCTCAAAAACGTGCAAAACTGCGCAAAAGAGGGTTTTAAGAGAGGAAGATGAAGGAGTTTTGGAATTGACCCAGAATGGCCAATAAAACTACAGTTTCAAGTCAGTAACCACTCCCACAGGGGCAGACAGGCTGCTCAATGTTTTTCACTGCCACTGATCAACAGAGAGACTTTCCTTTAGCCCAAGCAAAAAATGGCCTCACAGAAACTTACAAACAGTTCAAGAACAGCAAGCCTGTAAATGAACTTTTTTAAATCTCAGAAAAGTGGGGAAAAAAGCAAGATTTTTTTTGTTTTTTTTGTTTTTTCAGAGATAGCAGAGTCTTTAGTCTTTCCCTTCCTTTCCATGTCACTTAGAATATAACTGGATAATTTGCCAAACAAGGTGTCTTACGGAAACGGGTGCATCTAGTAACTGAGCATTTATATCCTCTGTATACAATTCAGTCCTTAGTCACGCATGCCTTAATACCACTCCTGACTGGATGCTCTTAAGAATGGATCAATGGCTTTGCAGGCATACCTAAGCACAAATCACTATTATTAGAAGTAGAATTTAGCTTAACAAGTCTGCCCCCTGCAAGTCCCTCAAAGTATGTTCTGAAAGCATTTCAAAATTTCGTTCAAAATGGAAATATTGATAATGGAGCATGTGAGAGAAACAGTTCAGTGGCATAATAGCTAAATTACTAGACATGTACATGGTATCATCATACCTGCCTCTTATCCAGTACCTCTTGACAAAGAGCAGTGCAGCCAAGTGAATAGTCTTCTTAAGGAGGGAGAACCAGGAACGAATATGGCAGAGTCTGCTTTGTGGTTTTTCTATAAATTTAGTCTATCTAACTGTGCTAATTAAAGTTTATCAGCTGTCTTGAGAGCAGAGGATTGGGCACCAGGAAACTGGTGATTAGCCTGCATCACATCTATAAATAGTATCAACAAATGGTGGCACATACTATTTCAGTTTACTTAAGCTACATAATCTTTATGTATATTTTCCGAGGAGATAAAGATGTACTCCCAAGGGACAGCTAACAATTTTCCATATAATTTACTATTTCAGTAAATGTGGCAACTTCATGGAGTGAACTATATGACTGAGAAGTAACTCCATGATAAAAACGAGGTCCTGGTAGAGAGCTAACTCTGAACATGTAAACCTCTTCTACTAAAAACTATTGGCAGGGATACCTTTTCTGATTATGGTGATGGTTCACATACAAAAGTTTTACCAAAGAATGATGTTTAGTTTTTGTACTATGCAATTTCTCCCACAGACTGACACTGGTCCAGAGAGAAATGTGAGAACTTGCTAGCTCCTGCACAGCAATAAAATAACTCCCTGGCCAATAAGGTGTACTCAAAGGTCATGGCAGGTACTGGATGAGATACAAAGGGGACTTGCAATGGTGGCACCTCTAACCTCTCCTTCACCTAAAGAGGACTTTGGGGCGTTTTAGAGGTTTCCACCAAGCTGCACTCCAAATCTTTGTGCTGCATCTCCTGGAACAGAAGGATAAGAACAGTTGTTTCTTAGGGAAACAGCTGTGCTGGTGGGACTAATTGTTGATGTCCTTGTACTAGTAACCATGGAATTAAACGTTCTTTCTTACTGGGAACTGGTAGAGGCTTACATTTTTTATATTTTTGACTTACAGCACCTTTTTTCACACATTTCCATCTTCCCTTTCTTCTTTTTCCCCTCTTTCTGTAGTAAAAATTTCTCTATGTTTGTAAGACTGTTCAGAATATTTCTGTAGTCCCTTGAAACCCTTTTCAGTTAGATACGAAGTCAAATCCTTAATTTTTCCTCAGTCTGGAAGCTTTGTTAAATTTCCATCACAAACTACAAGTTTCTATGTCAAATTCAAGGTCTAAGGGACATACATACAAGTGTGGCAATCTTTAGGGGCTGTTTACCATAGAGGCACACTTATTTACTCTAAGGAAGAAGCCCTACCATTCAAGAAAGCACAGCTGGGTAAAAATACTAATTCCTCACTTTCTTCATTAAGACATAATATGCATGACTGCAACTACAACACAACAGCAAGATGAAACTTTTCCTCTAAAATTCAGCCAAAGAACCAAGAACATTGGAAGTGGGTGTATGAAAACGTTTGTACAAGAACAGGTAAACCAACAGCAGCCTTCACATGGGCAAAGGCAGCTTTACAAAATGGCAGATCAACAGCTACAGCTCAGCTAGTAAGTGCAATTATTTACTATTAAAGTGACCCTCCCTGAGATGATCTGGAAGAAATATGGAAGGATTGACCCTTTTATTATGCAAACACACATTTAAGCATTGTTATGACCTTGGTATGAAAATAGCATCAGTAAAATGACTGCTGGAGGGCATGGCAGAATGTTCTAATGCTAGAAACTGTTAATGTACAGGGCCTGCTACAAGAGTCCTTAAAGGGAGAAGAAAATACTCCAGAAGATACAAAACTGTTTACATATATGCAGTCTGTAATTTTCTCATCAGTAACATAAATTCTTCAGCAAGCAGCCAGATAGAAAAGTGGTACCAAACAAATTAACTTTACTGGAACTTGAAGCTCATTCAACAGTTCCCTTCCCAGTCTGGAGGAAAAACAGTGACAGTGGTCTAATAAACCACACACAAAAAAAAATTACAGTGAGTAACATATGCAAATTGTATTCTACTGAGAAGATGCAAGATGATGAAATTCCACAGTATCATGCCAAAACAATTTCATTACCTTTGCTCAGTGTTGAAGATAGCAAATATATGTTTATTTGACATAAATCCCTTTTCTATATCTCGGATTTTCAGATTATCTAGTGGAAGCATGTATTTCTTCTCTTTTTCCTAAAACAGAAGAAAAAAAGAAAGTATACTTAGACTAAAGCCCTGGACTCCATTTGAACAGTATACTATGAATGTGGAACTTACAAGGTAATAAATTATTTACACATTAATAAATTAACTTCTCAGATGTAGTACAAGAAATTATGAATATAATCAATTCTGTGTACAACAGCCTGAGCAAAGATTTCAAAACTTGCTTATGATGTTAACATGACACTAGCATCACAGACACGCTACATATTAGATTAGATTTGATTATAAGACCACAATTACTTACTTACTTGTATCCATGGTTTAGCAAGCATTACAACATTTTTGCAAAAGTACTGTATCATACACCATCAAAAGACTGGAAGGGATCTACTTGCTGAGATATGTTAAACACTAAAACAGGTGGTGTTAGTTTTTCTTACAAGTTGTTATTATAGTAATCAATCCAATTCCATGTCTTCTACCATCACCCATCTGATGGTTTATCCTTGTTCATTTTTTGCGGCATTCTTCTTTCAGTTTCTAAAATCCCTGCCCACTCTACTCTCTTTTATTCAGCTTTACTCATGTCCCCTAATCTGCTCCTACATGTCCTACTCTTCTAGAATCTTTTTTAATTCATTTCACTCATCAGAGCTGGATCCAGTAGTAGGCAACCTAGGCAGATGTCTAGGGTTTGTGTTAGCTTACATTGGTTCGCTATGAAAAAAAAAAAAACTAAAACTTTGTTAATTAACCTTCATTCTGACCGACCAAACAGTAAGCATTAGGACCGTATTCTATACCTTGGGAATCTCCTGCCAAGGATAGCCCAGTATCTGCCCAGTATACCAAAGCCTTCAGATCTTCTATGCATCATACATCTGTATGCTCCTCATTCAGGATGCAGGGCATTAGGATGACGTATGGACGCAGTTACCCAGAACTGAATTGCCCTAGAAGAGAACTATCTCCATAGGACAAAGGAGGTTATGCACATCCAGGAGGAGAAAATGCAGATGAAAAAGGGAGACCCTCATCCAGGAGGGAAACCGAAACAAAACCCAAACGAAAAAAACAGCGGGTGGAGGGATTGAATACTGTAACAGTGAAGAGAAAAACATCTACTACTATGGTACAATTTTACACAACTGTACTTTGTCTTACTGTATCACTGTTGCAGCATTCTTCACCTTAGGAAGAGTACAAAAGCTCAAGAAAAGGAGTGGGAGGTGAAAGGCTGGCAATAGCCTCAGCTAATCTATGCAGAATGGCTCTTGCAAAACCTGCTCTGGCCCTAGAGACCATATCCAATTCCAGAAGAAATAATCAGCTTTCAGCAAGGAATATAGGTGAGGACTGGAATTTGATTTGCAACAGTGAAGATGTGTCTAAGGGGTACAGAAAGGGAAATATAACAAAGGAGGGTAGATTTTTAAAGAAATTTATGAAAATATTTGGCACGGAAGAGGTGAATTCAGTACTGGGAATTCAGAGTGAGTTTACATATTATTCCCCCAAGATACAAAAACTGGGCTAGGCTAGACAGGATTTACATTTTACAGGAAGATGTGCATTTAATTGGAGGTCTTGATACGCACCCAATAACTATTTCAGATCACCCGCCAACAACTAAAATAAAAAACGCAGGGTAATGAAATAAAAATGAGACACTGGCACTTTCTCACCTATCTGTTGAAAAGAGGAATTTAAGGAATGGGTAGTGGAAATTATTCATGAGCTATTAAAAAAGATAGAAACTTTTTCTGAAAATATAGCTAGGGAGTGGGATAAAATTAAAATAGAATTTAAAAATAGGGTGGAAATGGAAGGGAGATATGGTTAAGAAGTAACAAGAACTATTTAGAGGGAATGACAAATATTAAACAAAATAGGGGGAATGGGTCCGAATGGAGAGATGAAAAGTCAGCAAGCAAAGGAGAGGAGTAGTGCTGAAACTGAATTCATCCTCAAGTCTTGGTGGGTACCTTTGTGAGGTGGACCCTGTTTTTACAAAATCTCACCAAGGCGATGCTGATATATATATATATATATATATATATATATATATATATAGACTGTATTTATATAGCATATATCATGGACAGAAATAGGTCAAAAATTAAGAGATAGCTGGGTGCACAAGACCCAGGATAAAAAAAAGTGCTCAATCCTGGTAGGTGCACTGGTGCCAGGACTGGAAAAAATGACAGTGTAGAATCCTCAAAATATGGAAACATTCCTACAATGGGGCCAGGCCCAGGGGGATGATGCCCCCCACCCCGTTGTAGAAGGAAGTAGCAGTCCACAAAAATCACAAAAAAGGATAGGCCAAAGAAGAGCCATAAAGACAACAGAGTGGACTATTGAGGATAAGAAAGAAATTATGTATTGTTACTATTATGCAAAAAGCCCAGAATTTCCAGACACAAGATATAGGTTCATAGGTGTGTACTAGGCTAATGGCCCTGGAGCCTATATAAGCCTAGCCCAAGAAGATTCCCTGGCATCATGCCCTCCAAAGTTAGTTCCCAGTGCCCCTGTCAAGCAAGGTCACTAAAGCGATCCCCGGGGTGAACTTCCTATTGCCCGTTCACTCGTCAAGATTTCTCTTAAGGAGGGCCAGTGAAGTGCTCTGCTTGACATGAATGGGAAAGCTTGTTCCAGAGTATCGGAAGTCTCTGGGTTAGGAACCTGTCCTTCCAGCATGTTCTGTTTATTGTGGTAATGAGGCTTAGGTCACTGGAGCATGTGGCACGGAGGGACTGGGATTTCTTTAGGTGTAGCATATCTAGCAGCTCTGGGTCAGACATGGCTTTGTAGGTCAAGCAGAGATTGCCTCTAAGTAGGCAATAAGAGACAGAGTACAGCTGGAGTTTTTTGTCTGTCCGTATAGGGCATATACAAAAAGATTGAGAGAGAAATGACAGGACAGAAAAATACTTCCGCAAGAAAAACTGTCAGAAGCTGCCAATGAAAATTTGCGTTTATTAATAAAATAGATTTGTGAAAAACAGCATATAGATCAAGAAACTTTGATCTGTTTGGAAAAAAAAAGCATCTGGGGAAGTGCGAAAATATTAAAAAAAAAAACAAAAAAAAAACCTAGAGACATATGAACAATATAAAAAAGAAATACAGACATGGGAAAGAAAGAGAGATTTCATATCCCTCCGTGCCACACGCTCCAGAGACCTTAACCTCATTGCCACAATAAACAGAACATGCTGGAGGGACAGGTTCCTAACCCAGAGACTTCCCATACTCTGGAACAAACTTCCCATTCACGTTAATCAGAGCACTTCACTGGCCCTCTAAGAGAAATCTTGATGAGCGGGTGGGCAATAGGAAGTTCACCCCGGGGATCACTTCAGTGGCCAATACAAAAAAGTAAGACGACAAAGTGGAAAAGTAGAAAAGGAGATAAGTAATGGAGAAGTTAAAGAAATAGAAACCGAGGTTATGGACTACCTACAAAGTGAAGGATTCAGTGTAGAAAATCGAATGCAGAAAGCACCATAACAAGATAGAGCAATGGATATCCAAATTAAGGGGAGACCAGTGGAACAGGAAGCAGTTGGTCAGTTCCATATCAAGATATTTTGGGGCCTTTCACAGGAAATCAATATAAACATTCACTTGAAGCTAGACAGCAAAGAAAGGAACAGGAAACTGATGCAGCCAATATTGAGGAGTGATAGGCCAGTGCGTTCCCATGTGACAGAGCAACAGATGCCACAGGATGAAATTGAAGAGAAGGTGCCACAGGAAGATGCTACAGAACTTTCTATAGAATGCCCATGGGAAACGGGAAACAGGAAATGGAAAACAAGGGATGTACCCTCAGTTTGGAAGAAAATGAGCTAAGAGAAGAGTTGCTTGATTTAATAGACATGGATAGAAATATTAAGATCAATGAGAGAAATAGACTGCAGAATGTTAATAAAACCAATAAAGTCAGAAGTCTGATAAAGGAAATGAATGCAGTAACTCGAACTGTCCATAGAGATCCATGAGATATAACAGAAGTAAACAGGATATATTATTGTGCTGCTAAATTAATAACTGATAAAGCTCTATCACAAGAACACAGGGTAGTAAGGGAAAGGAAGGGGAGAAATTGAATACCATCGTGGAAGTATCGAATAGAGAAAACTATAAAGCAATTAAGACAAGAAGTGTCAGTCACAGAAGACTATAGAAGTGGGAATAGATCAACAAAAATACTAAGAAAGATTGATAGATGTGATTAAAGCAATGCACAGTATTAGAACAGACCAGGATCTATCCTGCATTATCGCAAATAACAACTAAAAATTTCAGCACAAGTGGAAAAACTTAGAAGATACACAGATAAATATAAAAGACAAATACAAAATAAGCAATTTAATGATGACCCAAAAATGTTTTATAGAGAACTGGGAAATACGGTAAAAGGAATTGAAAGACTGCCAAAAACAGAGTAAGTAGATACATTTTGGAGAAGTATCTATGAAGATCCTCTGGAACATAACAAAGATGCTAAATGGATAGAAGAAGTAAAATAAAGAATAAAGAGGTTTAAAGGTGCAGGATATGAAATGGGATGAAGTAACAGCCAGACAGATTGAGACAAAGTTAAGAAAAGCTTCCAATTGGAAAACCCCAAGCCCAGATGCAGTACCTAACATTTGGTTAAAAGTATTAACATCTTTGCACGAGGATTTAGCCATAAGTAAGAACTATTTATATGCGCACCCTGAACAGACAACAACTTGGCTAACAACAGGCAAAACAATGCTCCTTCTTAAGAGCGAGCCTGCAAGCTACCCTAAAAATTAAAGGCCAATAAATTGCCTTCCGATGACATATAAACTCTACACTGGAATTGATGCCGACAGAGTTTATAGTCATTTAGAAGAAAACTCAATTATGGCAGTAGAACAAATGGGCAATAAAAGTCATATGCAACAAAGGATCATTTTGTTGTTAAAGTATTACTGGCGGAACTGTAGAAAGAGGAAGAATTTAAGTATGGCATGGATTGACTAGAAAAAAAAAGCATTTGATAGTATCCCACATTCATGGATAAAAAAAAGAGTGCTTAAAAATGTTTAAGATACATCCTACACTGATTGACTACATTACAGTGACCATGAACAGTGGCAGACCACTTTGAAATTAAGCCATGATAAAGGACAGATTATTATCCCAGGGATACAAATTCAAAGGGGGATATTCCAGGGTGACTCTCTGTCACTGTTGCTATTCTGTCTTGCCATTAGCCCATTAAGCTGTTTACGTAACAACTTCGGCCATGGATACAATTTGGCTCCTAAAAACAACGAAGTATAAATACTTCTCATTTTCTGTTTGTCAATGATTTAAAACTGTATAGCTCATCAGATGAGGAACTGAAAGCACAGCTGCAGGTTGTTAAACTTTTTCAGATGATATAAGAATGTCATTTGGTCTTGATAAGTGTGCAAAAGCAACCTTTAATGCAGCAAAACTGCAGCACCAGGAAAACATCAGTGTGGGACAAGAATGTGATATAAAAGAACTTGAGCAAGAGGGAGTGTATAACTATTTGGGAATTGAAGGATCAACAATAAAACATGAACAAATGCGAATAAAACTTAGTAAGGAATACTTCAGAAGACAAATTAATTCTGAAAACAGCGTTGACATCTAGGAACAAAATCCAAACTATAAACCAGTTTTGCTCTTTCTGTCCTAACTTACAGTTGTGGAGTGACTGACTGGCCCCAAAATGTGTTGAACAGATTAGATAGGAAAACAAGAAGGATGCTTCATACTCACCAAATGATTTATAAAAATCAGTCTATACCAAGACTATATATTCCCCGTTCTGAAGGAGAGATGGGCCTCATTGAAATTGATTACATGTATAGATCTGCAATCGTGGGACTCCACGCATATCTGCTGACCTCACAAGACCCAACTGTAGTGAAAGTTTTGAAACATGAGAAGGATAAATCCAAGATGACTTCTCTGCTTAATTTAGCAGAATTATACTGGCGTCAAGCAGGGATGGAAATCAAACCAGAAGTAGATAAAAAAAAAAAATCAGGCAGCAACTGGATGTGCCAAAAAACAGAAGAAAGAATATAAGGTGAAGGACCAGATGAGAAGGCAAGAAATGTGGAAAAAGCATAAATATAGTTGCAAGTATAGAAAACTTCTGGAAGAACCTCATGTTGATCAGGAACAAACACAGGGATGGTTAAGGCAGAGGTGAATTCAAACCATGAGATGAAAGGTTAATATTGGGAGCCCAACATAGTAGGCTACATTCATGCTGGTTTACAAAGTTCATTGAACATGTGGGAGAAACAGACAAATGTAGGTTTTGTAAAACCAAATTTGAAACAGTTGCACACCTCGTTGCTGCTTGTGACATACTAATGGCAGGAGGACTGTATACTGAAAGGCATAATAATGTGGCAAGACTGCTGCACTGGGGACTGCACAAACATTATGGTATTGAAGTGACTGAAAAACACTAAAAACATTAGCCACAAAGCATCATAGAAAATGATTAAGTTTATATCACATGGGATCACCCACTACCAACAGTTCAAAAGATAGATGCTAGAAAACAGGATATAGTGGTTCAAGAAAAGAAGTCAAAAGTAGCATTGATCATTAAAATTTCTACACCCAGTGACTACAGTGTCTTGCATACAGAGAGACACAAAGACATAAAATATCAGGATCTGCAGGACGAAATGAGAGCAATGTGGAAGAAAAATACCCAGACAGTTCCAATAGTAGTTGGAGCAACGGATCTTATAAAAAAGAATCTACAATCGTATTTAGATACATTACCAATCCATGTAATCCCATACAAACTGCAGAAGGAGCCATTACTGGGCATACTTCAAACACTTTTGGCTGACAACAAAGATTGAAACAATATTAATTTCATGAACTTTAATCGTATTTTGACTTAGGAATGGGGTCCATTAATGTCATAGTATTAGAAACTCAAAAGATATGGAGAAATTAAAAAAATAAATAAATAAAAAAGAGGAGGAGCAACTACAGAATGTTAAACAGAAATAAGGGACTACCTTGACAATATGCATGACTTTAGAAAAATTGCTGTTAAGCAACTGTTTTTGATAATAACTCTAGAGCACAAAAATTTTAGCACAACCACTCCGACAACAGAAACTAGAAAGGGCTATCACAAAGCTTAGGGTGCCTATTACAAGGAAAATAACTAGGGGTCCCGTAGAAGTACTAGAAATATTTTCGAAATTCTATGAAAGTCTGTATAAAGCAGACAAATATGGAAATCAAGAAAAGGTAGAAATGGAAATGTTTATGGAAGAATTAAATACGCCAAGGCTAGAGGGAGAGGAGGCTCAAATACTAACAGGATAGGTGGAGATGAGATAAAAATGGTGATTTATAACCAATCTACAAGAAAGTCCCCAAGATTAAATGGAATTACTGTGGAAGTTTCTAAGCTACGAGGGAAAAAAACGGAAGAAGATCTGGAAGGTTTTGTTTACAGTACTTTAAGAGGAGGAGAAGTACCAACATCCTAGAAGAAAGCAGTACTAGCTGTACTACCTAAACAGGGTAAAGATTCACCAGATCCAACTTCATCAAGGCCCAGGCTCATTTCAATATTAAACCATAATTATAAATTGTTTAGGTCTCTAATAGCTAAAAGAATGGAAAAAGTGATGTCAAAACTGATAGATATGGATCAATGAGGTTTTGTGGAGGGGAGGCAAACATTTAACAAAATAAACAGAACGGAGATAATCCAGGGGGAAGCAGAATGTAAGAAAATACCACTGTTGTTGGTGAATCTTGATGCAGAGAGAAAATGTGGCAGCAAAGGCTGGGATTTTATGAGCAGAGCAATGGAAGCATTTGCATTCCCTGACAAAATTATAAGGTTGATTAGGAGAATATATGAAGGATCGGTGGTGAAAATTAAAGTGGATGGGGTCCTGTCTGATCATCTCTGCTTGAGCAGAGGAACCAGGCAAGGGTGTCTTCTCTTTCCTTTGTTATTTGCATTATATTTAGAACCAGTGGCAAAGAAAATAAGGGACCCAAAAATTCAAGGACATAATTGGTATGGTAGTCAAAAAAGCTGGCACTATTTGCAGATGACATTATTTTATACCTGACAAAACCAGAAAGTGACACTGCAGTGTTGTGGAACATACTAAGACAGATTCAAACCTTTTCAGGATACAAAATTAATGAAGCAAAAATAATACCGGTAGATTATGTACCCACATACAAACTGGTTCAGCAATATCCATATTTATGGGGACATGATAAAATGAAGTATTTAGGAGTATGGATTAAAAATGATACTGGTGTGGCAGCTAAAGACATGTGGGAAGAGACTAAACAAAAGATAATACAAAAACGGAGAAAATGGAAGCTTTGTTATAAGGATATCGATAGTAAGATACAAGCAGTCAAAATGTTTTTAGTTCCTTTAGTCTCGTACTCTGGTCAGGCATATTTTTATCAACCAGAGGAGAGGCTGTGGATAGCAATTAATAAAGAGCTGAAGGATTTTATCTGGGAGGGGAAGACTGCAACAGTCAAGTAGGGTAAGCTGATTCTTCAAAAAGAACAGGGCAGATTGGGATTACCCGAGTTGAGCGAGTATTTCAGAGCAACACGGTTAAGGCTCCTAAACAGAGCACAAGCAGAAAACTATAATTCAAAGTAGAAAGAGATGATAATGAAACGGGGGGGGGGGGCTCATGTAACAGGGAGAGACTGGGATTTTGGATGCAGACCTTTATGGGGAACAACAATAACCATACAGAACTTTACATTCATAAAATAGCAGAAGGTCTTCTAAGAAGTAAGCCAATACTGGAACGGAGAAAGGAGATTCTGCTGACTACAATTAGGGATACAGACAATAGGAAAGAGGGGGTGGGATAGTACTGGAGAAAACTGGCAAAGGAAATAAGGTACTGGGAACAAATAACTAGACAGGGAAAGGTAACAGAATGGCAATATGTCAAGACCTTATTTGGACTGCAAGCTAAAGATTTGATATCAGAGTATAGGCAAAGAAAAAGAAATAGGGGGGTCCTAAATGAAAGACCAGCACTGGTAGAGTTTTAGTAGAATCTAGAACAGAAATTGCTGTTAAGAAAGGAATAATTAGTACAGCATATAAAATATTGCATGACAACTATAAGAATCAATCAGAAAAGGTTAGGAAGGACTGGGAAGAGAGATTAGATAAGCAATTCACAAATAAACAATGGGGAGACAGAAGTATATCTCCCAGATGTGCAACAACATCTAGAAGACTTAGGATCTTTGCTTGGAAGTGTTTACACTGGTATTTTTATACCTCAGGTAGACAGCAAATGTTGGAGGTGTGATGAAGAAGAAAAAGGCAACTGGGAATATATTTTCTGGGAGTGTAATGAGTTGGCAGACTTTAAAGATTCCCTACAGACTGCTCTGTTGTAGATGTTGGGTGAGTAAATTAGTGCAACTAAGGAAATTACTTTTTTGAGCTATGATACAGAATTGAAACTGCCTAGACATAGTAAGGCCTTGTCGAGTCTAATTATGATAGCTGCCAAAAAAACAATTACTAGAAAATGGAAAATCTAAACCAACATTACTAAAAGTAGCAAAGATAG